>NC_088225.1:13836420-14136420 GCF_036934945.1 Oncorhynchus masou masou | reverse complement strand
TTAGTTCTTTGATTTTTCTGGAACCATACAGTATGTTAGTTTGTATCCTGCAAGGTGCCATTAAACACTGAACATATCTTATATGTTCTGAATACTGTTGAATACTAAATGACTAAACATTAAGTGCATGGTCAACTCATCTATTTTAGTTCTTCTAGTTGAGAACAGAGTGCTGTCTAAATACAAAAATATTTTTATCATGCCTACTGGTACTTTTATTTTGCTGAGGTCACAACCACACTGTCAGGATGGCAAGGAAATGTATCATTTAATAGACTCTTTCCCAATGCTAGTATCTGAGGAGCAACTTCTTCATGGTACTTTCATTTTGATGGTATAGTTAGCAGTAATAATGAGGTAACAACCACATGAGGAGCTCTTAAAGAAGAAAGGTAACTGGCAATAGCTGGCTTGTTTTTGTTTCTGTTTTTTCTCTCCCATTTTTACAAGTATATTCCAAAACCACAGTAAAACCTAGTTTAAAGGATCAATTTAACGTGTTAACACTCTTAGCAGTTTACACAGTTTATCTTGACAAGGCCTGGCAAGCAGGAGCCTCTCATTAAACATGAGAGAGATTCCCCTTAAGCCATGCCGTGCCACCTCAGCTTGCTAGAAAAAACTTTAAACAATATATATATATATACATATATATATGTATATATATATATTTATTTATTTTTTAACACAGAAATGTGATACAGTAGATTTTTTTCTGATGTTCTGTAGCAATGAACTGGAAATATAAAAATAATGGTATCATGAATAAAACAAAAAATAAGTAACTTATCTGAAATATTAGGTGCAAACTCTGCAATTCCACAATGAAACAAACCTTGAAGGACAAACAGAACAGCAACTGTAAAAAGAGCTCCTTCACACGAACGTTTCTAAAACTAATATTCTCTTTTTTCTTCCACTCAAAGCAGCAGCACTCAGTCACTTCCTCTCTCTCTCTCTCTCTCTCTGTTCACTTCACCTCTCCCTCTTTCCTCTCTCCCTCGGGTGTTTCCTCTTTCTTTCTCCTCCTCCTGTGTTCCTCAGACTCGAGGTGAGCCCCCCCTCTCTCTCTCTCTCTCTGTTCACTTCACCTCTCCCTCTGGTGTTTCCTCTTTCTTTCTCCTCCTCCTGTGTTCCTCAGACTCGAGGTGAGCCCCCTCTCTTTCTCTCCTCTCTCCCTCTGGTGTTTCCTCTTTCTCCTCCTCCTGTGTTCCTCAGACTCGAGGTGAGCCCCCTCTCTTTCTCTCCTCTCTCCCTCTGGTGTTTCCTCTTTCTCCTCCTCCTGTGTTCCTCAGACTCGAGGTGAGCCCCCTCTCTCTCTCTCTCTCTCTCTCTCTCTGTTCACTTCACCTCTCCCTCTTTCCTCTCTCCCTCTGGTGTTTCCTCTTTCTTTCTCCTCCTCCTGTGTTCCTCAGACTCGAGGTGAGCCCCCTCTCTTTCTCTCCTCTCTGGCTCCTCTTAACACTTGCCCCTCTTGTCACGCTGTTGGAACTTCCTCAGTCTCCGGCCCCACAGGTCCTTCCAGGGGATGAGCAGGCTGCCCTTGTCCGCCACCACGCCAGTCTGCCCGGGGGAGTTGTCATCCGTGCCCAGCAGCAGGTACTTCCTGCCAAGCTTGATCTTGGGGCACTTGCAGGCCACGTCCTTGGCACGCACCCACAGGAGCTGGTCACCACGCCGGATGCGTTGTTCACCTTGCTTGTAGACGGAGATGATGTTCACGGTAAACTTCCACCACTCTCCTGCCTTGTCTCCTTTGAGGACGTGCACTTGGACAGCTGGATAACCAATGAGAAGAAGGAGTGAAGGGGGAATAAGAAAATGTCACAATAAAACAAGCAACTCTTGAGTATAAGACATCCAGTTAAAAGTTAATGTACAGTAAAACATAGATCCTCTTAATAACACACAGGGTAACTAAGCAGGGAATCCATAGCAGCCTGTGGGTTTCTGTTCCTGGGGTCCAGACTGGCCTGGGGGTGAGCCCTCGGCTATAAATGTCCTGTTTTACTATATCTCCAATAACTGCTCCAATGTTTGAGTATGATTCAGGAATTGCTGACCCAGTGTGTGGATTGTTCCCCTGGGCCCTCCCCTCAGCCATGACCCCTGACCTCTCCTTGTTGTGTTGGCTAGCATGCTCCGTATTACAGCAACAGTTGCCATAGTGCTCCCCAGGGTAAAGACAATGGGTGCCCGCTGAGTACATTTGATTGAGCACCTCCCTGAGACTGGCTGTAATGTTTGACTGCTGTGGACGTATCCTTAGAAACGTTTTCCTTTCCTCAACTGACAAGCCTGGAGAAACAGAAGTGGCTGGTATACTGGGTTCAACTCAGAAAGTCCAACAGTGAAAGTGCAGCATTCAACCTTTACTAAATAAATACCACATCTGCTTGAGGTAAAAGCTCTGAAGCAAAGCCATTCCTGTGCTTTTGATAGAATGGCCTTTCAGCTGTTAAGCAGGACGCTGCACATCTTAAGAACCCTGGGCTAGAGCAACCTGGACGTGGTAGCCATTCAACCTTTCTCTCAAGAATTTGACCCTTAGAGCAGACAGAAATACAGCCCCCCCTTACAGCAGCTCCTCTGCATGGATTTCTCTGTCACATAAATCTACCATTACTTCATCACTCTGATTGCAAAAACGCCTCAGTCATTGCAACAAGGGGGAAACAACTGAACCCACTGGGGTAGGAGATAATCTGTGCTTGAGGTGAAGTGGTTTATTTGGGAATGTGCTATTTACGATTGGACTAAAGTAGGGGGGAAATGAACCAACCTGAATAGTTTCCACTCACAATTGTTCGAATTGACCCAATTTGGGAAACAGTGTGTGGATGGTGTGAAATGTTTCAAACACACTAATAAATACACACACACACAAATGCATACATGCACACACAGACACACAAGTGCACACATACACACATACACACACGCACTTGTGTGTGGACTAATGTTAAAAAAATATAGGTGGCTGAAAATAGCACAGGAAGTATTTTTTTCTTCTTGTCTCTCTCTCTGAATGCCAACGCTCTCTATTGCAAGCCGCATCGATTGTCCCCCATAACAGCCTGGAACGTTCTAAGAGAACAGGAAGGGAGGCCCTGCTAGTGTGAGCAAATTGTACACAATTTCAGAAGAAAGGAGGCCTGTTGGGCTGAGTAGAGCACGCTCTCACAGTACTGCCATTCATTAACAATGTGTCTCTGGGTTGGAGCCTACTCCTTCATCCAAACACATAAAGGGTGTGTGGGGTGGTGGAGTGGGCCACTATTTATCTTCCCAGCCACAGAGAGGCTTCCAGAAGAATCGGGATGTGTTCTGACCTCATGAGCTATCCGGGTTCTGCTCCCAGAGCCCCATCCAAGAGCAGCGTGAGAATCCAGCAGAGATAGCCCTCTTCTCTCTGGGTCGCTCTTACTGACCGACTGGCTAACAAGCTCCCCGGGTGAATGGACCAGACTCAGCTCTCTGCTGTCTGACACCAATGCTGTCACTCTATGGGCCGCTCAGGAAATTGGTAGTTCTCTAAGCAGATAGTAAAATACTGTTATACTGGACTGAGATTCCAGCCCATGACGTGAGCAAAGTATGTAGTACTAATCATGGATGTTAGCTGGAAAGACCAAGCAGCTGAGTCCCCAAACCTCTGCACATTGCTTCAGTCCTGCTCCTCACCCAATGAAGTCCACCTCGCCCATGGGGCTTGTGTTGAGTTGAGCTCATGAATGGAGATCTAGGACACTAAACTTCTGTTTTACTGTTAGCAGACAATATGGTACATCAGTACTACTTGGACCATCTTAGCAGGGTAGCACAGAGGGAGGGAGAGGAAGAGGAAGAGGGAGAAAGAGAGGGGTTTAATAAACACAATGGCAGCCAAGCCTCCCGCTGGGTCCACTCTCTGAGCAGTGTGCTGGGGCTTGACCCGCACACCGCCGACAAGGGGGCTCTAATCAAATTAGAGCGTGTTTAATTTCAATACTGAGGCCCCTGTCCCATCTGGTTATCAGCTGAGTGACTGATCTGGGCCCTGCTGCCCCCAGGGTGAGCTCACAGGGACCGCCAAGTGGCGGGGCTGTGTGACCCTTCCTTTCACCGCTGGCCCTGAACGTCTGCAAAAGCTCTTTGATTCATTGTCCTTCCCGCTGGAGGGGTGTCAGCCCAGAATATAACCCTTTGTGGCTGCCATCGCCGTAGCTACGTCCGCGATGGAAAACAAAAATGAATAAACACAACATATTTCTTTCTCTCCGGGTGGCAATCCATCAGCGTTGGCCTAATTTACCACCTGTTTGGGCCCTGTGGAATGCTCCGAGCCAGCAGAGTGCACCACTGTGTTTAAACAGGGGGCTTCTTCCCGCGACCCCGGGAGGCCCGCAGCACCACTCACACAGGGGGGTCATGGCCCCAAAGAACAGAGACACTGTGAACCCCACAAAGGCCCAGGGACAGCCCTGAGAAATGAATTAGATTGAGGCAGAGGAAAAGCCCCCTGAGGATTGGTCTCTTCATAAAGCCCCAGCTCAGCCAAAGGAGAATTATCCTCACTCAGCTGTTTTGATGAACTCTTGAAAAACCAAGCTTCTGCTTTTCATGAATCAGTCTTGTGATTTATAGATTTGTCTGTTCTTTTCATGGATGACAAGCAAGATTAAATGAATGAAAATATGGATTCTGATGGCTGTTCAGATTTCTGGTGAACTGAAACAAGAAGCTCACATTATTGTCTCTCTCTATGTTGCACAATATTGATTGAGAAAAGAAGAACATTTGGCCATTTATGTATTGAAACTTTGTTAAAAGTCTCTGACGTGTCGCTCTGTTTGATTGATGAACTATGATTGATGATGAGGCTTTTTGGACATGTGACAGCTATGAAGCGGAGCAGTGTGGCCAATGCAGCTGGATGTGTTTCATTAGAGAGAACACTGAACTAAGTATTAAAGGGATAGTTCGCCAAAATAAAAAAATGACACAGTGGTTTCCTTACCCTGTAAGCAGTCTATGGACAAGGTATCACTGCAATCCATGATTTGGTTTAGTTGACTTGAATGGGATTTGTGTCACAAATTGCTAAAACATTGTCATGTGAACAGTGAAAGTAGAAAACAGTGCCAGGGAAACTACATCAAAGCATGGACTGTCGTCATTCCTTGTCAATAGACTGCTTACAGGGTAAGGAAACCAATATGTAACCAATATGTAATTTTGTAATATGGGTGAACTATCCCCAAACCCTGATTATAGCAGATACGGTCTTGTATGAACAAATCTATTCTATCAAGCAAAGGCTTAACAATTTGAACACCAATTTAATGGGTATAACTACAGAGGAATTGGTGACCAAAATATTCAATATGATATAGGCCTACTGTACAGTTTGGTCTCATGCCAGGAGTCTAAGAGATCGTGCATTGTCTTTAATAAAGGAAACGTATGTGGGTATTTGGCTATACGGAGTACGATCTGTTCTTAAACGCTGGCAGAGTGCTGGACGTGCCTCAGGGTTTGTGCTGCTGCTGCTGCGGTTGGGGAGATTTGTACGGTGGTTAGCAGACATGAAGCTGCTGATAGGAGATCTGCACCATAATACTACTGTGATTAATGGGATGGAAAACCCTCCGAGGCGAGGGAATCACTCTCCATATGGAGATATGGAGGCTACACAGTGGGACAGCACAATGAAACACTATATAGGAGGCCAATGATAGGATCCATGGACTGTCCCTAATAATACTACTGTCTCTCTTATTACCCCCCACCCTTCTCATTCTTATTTGTCTGTTTTTAGATCTAGTGGTGCTGATTCAGAATATAATGATACAAGTCCAGCATCATCCATCATCAAACTCAAATGTCCTTGTAGCTTCAAGTTACAGAAGTTATTTCATTTGTGAAACCGTTCTAAAATATGAAGCTATGTAAATACCTGTATTTGGCTTGAACATGAATGTTTTCATATTACTCACTTACTGGAACGCTGTGATATCTACAGTGATTGGCACTTACTGTAACGCTGTGATGTCTACAGTGATTGGCACTTACTGTAACGCTGTGATATCTACAGTGATTGGCACTTACTGTAACGCTGTGATATCTACAGTGATTGGCACTTACTGTAACGCTGTAATATCTACAGTGATTGGCACTTACTGTAACGCTGTGATATCTACAGTGATTGGCACTTACTGTAACGCTGTGATATCTACAGTGATTGGCACTTACTGTAACGCTGTGATATCTACAGTGATTGGCACTTACTGTAACGCTGTGATATCTACAGTGATTGGCACTTACTGTAACGCTGTGATATCTACAGTGATTGGCACTTACTGTAACGCTGCGATATCTACAGTGATTGGCACTTACTGTAACGCTGTGATATCTACAGTGATTGGCACTTACTGTAAAGCTGCGATATCTACAGTGATTGGCACTTACTGTAACGCTGTGATATCTACAGTGATTGGCACTCACTGTAACGCTGTGATATCTACAGTGATTGGCACTCACTGTAACGCTGTGATATCTACAGTGATTGGCACTTACTGTAACGCTGTGATATCTACAGTGATTGGCACTTACTGTAACGCTGTGATATCTACAGTGATTGGCACTTACTGTAACGCTGTGATATCTACAGTGATTGGCACTTACTGTAACGCTGTGATATCTACAGTGATTGGCACATTTGATCAGAAGTATTTCAGATGCAGATGACCTCCTGTGGAGTCATTGATGACAGAGTATATTTGTTGTGTGATTTGGCTCATTTTATTCATACGGGGCTTGCTGACAATTCCTAAGGGCCAACTCCGAGCCAAAGCCTCATGCTCCCAGGGTGCACCAGCCTTTCACCATGGAGCAATAAAACTGGACCCCACTGAGGCTGGCGGCTGAGAGCAGGGATTGCCCGAGACCATGGACAGGGGCCAGGGTGAGCAGATCCACAGGGCTTAGAGGGAGGTGGAAGGGGAGAGGAAATTGTCCGTTAGCTGTAATTGAGAGGGACTGTGAGAGGACGCAGTGGGAGCTTGTTCTGCGGCCCTCTGAAGCTCAGAGCCCTCTCTTTATGAGGTACAACTCCCCTAAGACACACACACACACACACACACACACACACACACACACACACACACACACACACACACACACACACACACACACTCACACACACACACACTCACACACACATCCGTCAAGGTGGGACAACAAATCCAAATCGTTCCAGCTAAACCCTGGCAGAGCGGAGCTTTGCAGCTCTCCAAACCAACAGGGGGGCTGGCTTGTCCCACAACCTATCTCTGAAGACAGTTTCAGCTGGAGTGGAGGAACTGATATGAGCTCAAGATGTAGAGGTAAGAGTTGAATAATCCCTTTGTTTCTCTGCCCAGACACTGATGCCACTGATCTCTATCTTTGGTGATAAAAGAAGAGGCCCTGCGGTGACGATGCCCCCAGCAAACACTCTTCTCTCTGTCCAGCTCCCCCCACCTCCAGTGAATCTCACATAGTAATGAGTGTTAGTCAGTGCAGGGATGTTAGGATATGTGAGACATAGGTTTTGTGTGTCTAGCTTACAGATGATGGATAGTAATATGTATATGTTTTCCATGCTAACTAATCAAAGTGTAAGTAGACTGGATTTACTTATTTTATTTTTATTTCACCTTTATTTAACCAGGTAGGCTAGTTGAGAACAAGTTCTCATTTGCAACTGCGACCTGGCCAAGATAAAGCATTCGACACATACAACAACACAGAGTTACACATGGAATAAACAAACATACAGTCAATAATACAGTAGAAAAAAAAGGAAAACAAAAAGTCTATATACAATGTGAGCAAATGAGGTAAGATAAGGGAGGTAAAGCAATAAATAGGCCATGGTGGCGAAGTAATTACAATATAGCAATTAACTACTGGAATGGTAGATGAAGACACATCTGGATACATCGGTTAATGTGCTTTACACCGTCACAGTCGAAAGCTGTCTGGTTTTGTAACACAACCTTCAAGAAATATATAGATTTTTAAAATTCCATCATGTCTTATTTCCCAGAAAGCAGCACTCCTCCGTCTAATTCTGGCTGGCCTGTCCATCAGCGAGGTCCCCTGGGCTCAGTTCCGAGACCATTTCCCTTTGATGCAATGACTCTAATCCTGGGAGCGTGAATAAGCCACAGAGAGGGGCTTGGGAGTGGACATGCCTGTGATTAATAAATACATCTGACCCTCGACCGCTGGCCGACGACTGGGCATACAATTCCTGCACAGTGGACTCACCATAGTCTTTCTTGCAGTACTTCTTCATGTTGATCTTCAGTTTGCCCTTGGATGCCTTGCAGTGAGAATCACAGTCTGTGGAAGCGAATGACAAAATGGGTGGATTAGGTTACAGCACAGCCAACATTTCACAAACATCTAGATTTGAACTATTCTCTCTCTCCCATGGTTTATGGACAGGCCTCAATTATGTTATCTAATAAAAGCCTTTTAGGTACATCCATGGGTCTACACTCTACCCCCACTGTAAGGGGTTGAAAGCTTACATCTATTGCCAGGCCATTGTAGTGTACTTATGGTATACTGTCTCATGTTATGCTGTTATGGTGTCCTTGTGGAGCTGGTGGAGGCTACCGCATGCTTCGGTTTGGCTAGCGCCTAGTAGGCGAACCGAACGAGTGTGCTCACATACTCCCTTGTAAGACCTTCGCTTGAAAAATGAGAAAAAACGGCAATAGTACTGTTTGTCCATCTTGAGGCGCCATAGCCAGTATCCACTTCCTCAAAATAGTTTGAATAAATCTAAGATAACTCAAGAAATCTGTCATTCATTTTGACGTTTTTGCAGAGAAGATCTGAGTCACACAATTTTACATCTAACTAAGATGTTTGGTTTAGTATTTCTCAAGTGAACAAAATGTGCATGAAAATTAGTCATCTATCATTTGATGAATCCCTATTGTTGACCAAAGACCGAAGAAGGGGCATAGATTTCGGCTACCGAACTTGCAATAGCCTCAAGAAAAAATGTGGTGTGAACGAATAATAAAAACCTTGCCGACGACCAAAACAAACAAAAACATCACAAAATGTCATAATACACTGAGTGCACAAAAACTGATTGGAAGTGGATTTAACAGGTGACATCAATAAGGGATCATAGCCTTCACCTGGATTCAACTGGTCAGCCTATGGTTTTGTACACTATATACTCACAAACTGTTTAGAGCAGTTTAGGATGGGAAGCATGTGGGCGCCTTTACACAGATCCTATTGTCAGCTCACTCCCACTCTCTTCCTCCAACCTCTCCGCACAGAATCTCTAGCCTGTCTGAGTCCTGGCATCCATTGTGTCAGCACTCAGGGTTGGGAAGGTCACTCACAAAAGGAGGTCACTGAGGGAAGTTAGCTAGTAGCCTAACAAAAATTAGCAGGGGCCTAAACAGTACCCAACCCACTTGAGGCAAGAAAGAGAATACTCTCACGTTGGCCGGGGCCAATCTCTCTGTGGCCGATCTCTCTGTGGCCTCTGAGAGGAGCCTGTTACAAACCAGTGGCCAGAAAGAGCTCATAGTTATGATGAATTACTTTCGGGTCTGGTGCCCTCCCTTTGACACCAGGCTGTGTTGACCTGGGCTCGCAGGCGTGCCAAGAGACTTTATCGATGTCCGCCGACCGTCGTGTTGTCAGGGCGCCAGGCACCTTTTGTAATGGGGAGATGGGTCTGGGACGAGAGGCCAAACTGAAAATGGAAATGGTTTGTTCCCACTTTTCCACTGACTGACACAAATTGGAACCAGAACATCTCCTGGTTTTGCTCCCCCTCCCAGTGTAATAAGCCCCATGCTCTTTTATGGGGGGGCTGGTCGGCCAGGGGGAAAGGGGGAGCAGTTTGGAGAGATGGGACCTTTCAGCTTGCCTGAATATGGACAAACTTCATTATTTCTTCCAGTCCTCCCCTTTCTTTCCCTTTATACTCTGTGTGAATGAGGTTGCCCGGGTAACAGCGGAGCGAGAAAAAAACGCACTCCCCCAAAAAAGGCGGATTGGGGCGGAGGCAGGGGGATGGGGAGAAAGTGCATGTATGTGGAGAAAACATTTGTAGTGAAACGCCTGGCAGCTTTCGGGGGGGGGTGTAGAAATAGAAAAGGTGAAGGGAAATCCCAAAGTAAATTCATTTGACGAGTCCATATCGACCACGCCTGATTTCCATTTAAATGTGGCTAGGGGGGCATTTGTCTCCCCCTGTTCCCTGGAGGCCTTCATCGTACCTCCCTTTGATAGCTGGCATTGCCCATTAGCCCAGCAGCACAATCCCAGGACTGGCCATCACACCCAGACCTCTCATTAAGGCCCCGGCCCCCGCTGAGAGGACAAACGTCCCCTTTGTGTGGCCTCTCTAGCGGGGCCACCGCCATTCTCCAGGGTCCCTGGGGACCACACCACTCTTAATTTGGAGGGTGGTGTCTGTGTGGGGTTCCTGACAAGACTCCAAACCCCATTGCAGCTGGTCGCCAACATATGTAGCAGGTTGGCCATTTAAGCTCAGTGAAATATGTGGAGCCACACTGTTAGTCCCATGTTAATTATCAAAAGTGACAGAACCTATATGTTTTAGATGCATGGCAATTTAAAGGAATACTTCGGGATTTGGGCAAGGAGGCCCTTTTTCTACTTCCCCAGAGTCAAATGACGTCTCTGTGTCCAGTAAGAAGGAAGTTAGAGGCAGTTTTGCGAGCCATTGCTAACTAGCATTAGAGCAATGACTGTCAGTCTATGGGAATCTGCTGGCATGCTAGTATCCACTTAAGTAGAAGTTGGACCAAAAACAAGTTGGCTTAGGCAACAGGTTTTAGAGACCAATATTTTGCTCCAGGCCTCTCCTTTTCTCCTCATACGCATGCCAGGGGACCTACCCCACAAGCTTGGACTGAGCAGTGACTGAAAGTATGAGCTAAATGTTGCAGTGGTATGTCACTTCAAATCAGTGTTGCACTATAGCAAGCAGGCTCAGAGCTGTGCATTTCAACAATAGGATTTGATTTGAAATAAGGGAGCAAGGGAAGGGTTCTCTTCCCTCAGCGCAGCGAGAGATGATTGGAAAACAAACTGGTGCAAATGAGGCATGCAATCAGATTATGGGCTGGAGGCTGAGTGGGAATACTTAATGGGAGGCTGGGGGGAGAGAGCTAACCAAAAACCTGGATTTAACATCTACTGACACAGAGACATCCACTTAAATACTGCAATTATGGAAGGTGAACCTTAAAATACTACAATGTTGAAGGTGGTCCTTAAAATACTACAATTATGAAGGTGGCCCTTAAAATACTATAATTATGAAGGTGACCCTTAAAATACTACAATTATGAAGGTGACCATTAAAAATATTACAATTATGACGGTGGCCCTTAAAATACTACAATTATGAAGGTGACCCTTAAAATACTACAATTATGAAGGTGGCCCTTAAAATACTACAATTATGAAGGTGACCCTTAAAATACTACAATTATGAAGGTGACCCTTAAAATACTACAATTATGAAGGTGGCCCTTAAAATACTACAATTATGAAGGTGGTCCTTAAAATACTACAATTATGAAGGTGACCCTTAAAATACTACAATTATGAAGGTGGCCCTTAAAATACTACAATTATGAAGGTGGCCCTTAAAATACTACAATTATGAAGGTGGCCCTTAAAATACTACACTTATGAAGGTGGCCTTGAACCCAAATAATGTAGAAATAGAAAAACATAAAAAATAGAAACTGTGGAATGATATGAATTGTGCTCGTACTAAAATACAGTACATTTGTTATGCTATGCTTTAATAATTGCCATACCCTGTGGATACCACATGGCTCAGCAGTGTCACAAACTCACCAAAGGGCTCTTCAGAGCTGGTATAGGTGGAGGTGGGTGATGCAACTGGAATCTCTGTAACAGAGAAAGCAATGCACAAACATAATGACATTTCACATCACTACTCAGTTTGACAGCTTCATATGTGCAAAAAAGAGCAAAGTTGTTAGAACGTCTTAGTTCAATTTCCTGCTCGCCTTCCTTGGGGCGTAAATGAACCTCAGTGCATTGGTGATATACTCTCAGGTATTCCTTAATAGGTTGTCATGTTATTGATTGATGATTAGGACAGAGATTGTACTTGGAATACACATGAATAGCCAGTTTCCCATTTGAGTTTCACTCTCTTGTATTCGTGACATGCTGTATTATAAGGTACGAAGAGCCAGGGCCCCTGGCCTTGTTAAAATTGAAGTTGTCAGGAAGTTTGATATTACAAAAATGTAATATTAAGCTATTAAACCTAAAACATATTAGCTCGAAAATATACGAGAAACCAAATATTTTTAGCTCAATTTTCAAGACCCCCATTTCCTCCATCTTTTTACACAACATTTGTTACTTTCCCGACGAAATGAAGGAAATCCTATTCCAGTGGGTTCACAGATTGATTTTATCGCTGTGGATCCTGGCCAAGCACACTGATTCCTTTTCCACAATGGCTTTGTTGAATTTCCAAATACAACTTTATCGGAAATGTCACCAATTGAAACTGTATAAATGGTGGCCAATTGTAAATGTCTATGTGTCCCAGCCATCCGAGGTATCTTATCTGGTCATGCCAGCTGTGTTGGCGGTGCTAGCCACCCATTAGCCCATCTCGTGTATGAGGTGTCGTTTATCGCCGAGACGCTGGAATCTGTGGGCTGCTGATACTGCCAATAAACATATCATCATTACCCTGGACTGGCTGGGTGGATTTACAGGGAGATGGGCTGTTAACGGTGCTGCGACTCACAAGGCCATGTTAGCTTAGACATTATGCCCTGTTTACTTAAGCTCTGGTCTAACTGTAAAATATCCATCCAAAGAAATAAAGGAACAGGGGGAAATAACCAGGCCATGAATTCCTGCATAACAAGCATGGGGTTTTGGTGCGATAGAGTACTTGTCAGCGACTACTCCCATTGATGGGGCCAGTGTTGTTACTAGCTGGGCTATGGTCGGGCTGACTTGTGTGGTCTGTCTGAGGACATTTCTCTTAGTACTGAGGCAAGTCATACTTATGCAGGGGGCGATAGGAGAGCGGCTCTGCTGGTAGCCCTTGGCACAGCGGTTGCAGGTGATGCCGGTCACGCCGTCCTTGCAGGGACACTGGCCGGTGGTTTGGTTGCAGGTCTTGCCGGCTGCGCCAACTGGATGACAATCACACGCTGTCAGGAGGAAAGAGCAGGAGAAAACAGAGATGAGATGACATCAACAAAATGTAGATGAAATCTGTTAGGTCTTCACTAGTATTGGTTTAAAACCAATTAGGCATAAGGCATCCTTTTCAATTCACTCTGCCTCTCGTTCCTCCAATGTTGACTCTCTGAACTTCAAAGTAAGCTTTGAACAAGCTTAAAGTGACTCACAGGCCACCACAGATGGGGACTGGGACCTCAAACAAGTTACAATTACTCCCTTTTTCCTTAACGATTGTAGGCCTTGCCATCAGGCATGAGTATTGAGGAACAGTATATTACATTATCAAATAATATCACATTTAGAATTCACTGCACAGTTCCTCTGCCTGGTCTGTTAGCACTTTGAGACTGCACCAGAGTGTGTGTGTGTGTGTGTGTGTGTGTGTGTGTGTGTGTGTGTGTGTGTGTGTGTGTGTGTGTGTGCGTGTGCGTGTGTGTGTGTGAGCCGTGTGTGTGTGTGAGCGTGTGTGTGTGTGTGTGTGTGTGTGTGTGTGTGTGTGTGTGTGTGTGTGTGTGTGTGTGTGTGTGTGTTTAAGCCGTGTGTGACCAGTCTTTGTGCTTTCTCTGTGGAGGGTTGTGATCCACAGTGGGCAGAGCAGAGCCTGTGCTCCTCTCAGATTGAGTTTACAATCTAAAGCTTTTTGGCAAAGAGCTCCTCGCAAATATATCCTGAATAATGTTCCCCATTAATGGGAGAGTGGAACACACTTCAAAGCCGTCTGTTTAAGTTGTTAGTCGGGAAGATCGCACATTAAATGTGAGAATTTAGTTTTGTGCATGTGCTCTGCCAAACGTTTACCATAAAGCCTGTGTTTGAAGTGGAAGCCCAGCTCTCTCCATTAGAGTTGTATGAGTTTTATGTAGCTGAAGAGTCATTTGAAAATAGCTTTAAGTGGTCCAACCAACAAAGGCTGGAGTTGGGTGTTATTAGCTTGGATTCAACGGGTTTCATCAATATTGGAAGTCATGTGTTAAATAAAAAAACTACAACTTTTCTGTCCTCTTTCTACTCAATTTGCAATATAAGTACATTTTGTCAAGTTTGTTTGTTTGACACATTTTATTGAGGTATAATAAAATCAGCGGACAATAATCTGGCAAAAAAAAAAAAAAAATGAATGAAAAGTCATGTTTCTAATCAAGTCCTCCATCTTTCCCAGCCAGAATGTTATTGTGGTTCTTACCTCAGGAATACAGTAAATAGTCCCATTAATTTAGAGACAGGATTCTAAACTGTACGGTATATGGACTGAAACTGTCGGCTTGCTCTTGCTTTCTGTTGATTTCATGGGCATTATCTTCTAAAGCATTTCCAAATGACTTTTTAATGCAGGGTGTAACCAACCAAAAAAAAACATGAGGTCCCTCTTGTCCCTTCCGATGGCATGTGGGTAACATCCATGTGTATTCTAAAGATGTGTGTCAATTTCTTAAGGGGTTTTAAGGGATTGTATTTGAAAGCCACATTAAAATAACTGTTGTTTTTGTATTTCTTTATATTACTTCTAGAGATGCCACTAACCACAAATCACAATAGAGATGCACCACTGCGTCTCCACTCAATCCGTCCGCCACCATCTAGTCCTCTGAGCTCACACCACTGCATTGTGCTCTTAATGTTCGGAGTGCTACACTGGGAACTCACTGGAAACGTTCATTTATTTCCCAGTGCGTGTGTGTAGCTCCCTGCGGTGTGGAGGTAAAGAGTTGCTGAGTGGTTGAGGGGGAGTGTAATTCAGTGGTCCATGTGGCTGCTCCACTGCTGTGGGCTCCCTGGGCCTGGTGAAAGGCTTATACAGATGAGTGGATGAGAGGACTGGGAATAAAACAAACCGTTAGAGCTGGGGGCCACCGGGGGCCGCGCTCCGAGACCCGTGTTTACACTGCGCTTGATGAGGGATAAAGTCATTAATCTGGGGAATAAAACATGAGGCATTCCACAACGCTGGTGTTTCGGCCTTTATGGCGGAGGGGTCTATTCTGTGACCTCCACCTTTCAGAGAGTGGTGATCCTCCATTTTGGGAGTTCAGGTTGGAGAATGAAAGCAGACTTCCTCCTGGCTGTGTTGGCACAGCATTGTGTTTCCTGTCCAAAAACAGCAGAGCGAGATGGCTGGCTGAGTTGAACAATAAATACCATGGGCCCTAACTGATGTCACAAAGCGCTGAGTTTGTCACCTGAGGAGAGCACAGCAATCAGGCTGTTTGGGTTTGATCCCAGAGTATGGAACAGAGTAAATGTTGGGACAGAGCTGGAAGCCTTCAGGTTACTGATACAGCCCTCTAGAAAGCCTAAGACAGGTTGTTGTATGTGGTTAGCTCATTAGGGAAGGAGAGAACCTCTGTAACACTAACCTGCCCATAGCTTCATCCTCTGCCCGCCCCTGACTGTATCCCAAATATAGACGTAAAAATGTTTGGACTGGCAGCGTGCACTGAAACAATGATGCTCCCAACCATTAGTCACTTTCGAGAAGTGCAAAAGATCCATGAAATGTGTTAAGAACAACAGCACAACATGAACTACATTTGCCCTGAACTCCAATTCGGTGTGAACTCTGACAGCCACCACTGTGAAACGACCCCAAAACAGTCTGAGTAAGTGGCTGACTTTTATATATGATGGTGGACTGTGTTGATACATTCACTCCGTGAGACTTGGAATAGTCAGTATGAGTTAAGAGTGAAGGTCCCTTGTGGTCTGCAGTAGGAAATGTAATATGTTGCAGTTCCTGTGACTAATTAGTGGTGGACCAGGCTGAAGGGCACTGGAGAATAGGTACTCTGAGAACCCGCTCTGAGCCAATAGGAATGCAGCCACGGCTGTGGTTGGAGACCACAATATGCGGGTCTGCACAGAGTCACTCACTTGTCACTGAAGCGCAAGCTGGGTCCCAGTGTAATACAGCACATTGAGATGTTGTAATCGGACCGGAAAACAAACGACTTGAAACAATATTCTTGTCTTTCATACAAGGAGGATATTCAGGAGTGCAGGAGGGAAAAAAACTCTTAGAAAAAAAGGTGCTACTGTATCTAGAACATGAAACGGCTTTTCAGCTGTCCCCATAGGAGAACCCTTTGAAGAACGCTTTTTGGTTCCAGGTAGAACCCTTTTGGTTCCAGGTAGAGCCCTTTCCACAGAGGGTTCTACCTGTAACCAAAAAGGGTTCACCTATTGGGACAGCCAATTAACTTTTTTTTCCTAAGAGTGTAGGATATTGTTGTATTATAAGTATTTTGAAAGACTAGAAGTCATCCAGTTCAGGGTAATGTGGGATGTTGGTGGATTTGATGCTGAGGTGAAATGGTTGGCTTGTTCAAAGAGACTGTTTGAATCAACTCCTGCACTCCTGAATTCCATGGCAGACCTCACTTTTATTGTTAGCCACTCGTCTTGTTTCCCAGAGAAATCCTCTGAGTTCTCCACAGCCCCAGTTACAATTCACAGAAATGTAGGGCGATTCATTATAGCTCTCCAAGTTAAGCAAATAAAGTCTAATAAAAATGTGGTCACTAGGGACCGAGTGTTGGGATCCTCCCCTGCTTTAGTGATAAAGGTACTTCAACTACATTGTTTCAAAGGCTTTGTCCACAGAAATGCTGTTATTACCGTAACCTGTAACCTCTATTTGAGAGAGATAACTTAAGACATGGACAAGAAACAGAGGTAGAAGTTAAAGCATTTGAGGTAAATGCGCAAAATATGCTTTTTATTAATCCACTCACTCAAACCTGCCTCAGCTTGTGCTGGCGTTCGTGTGATTGCATGTCTGTCTGTGTGTGCGTGCACGTGTGTGTGTGTGCATGTGTGTGTGGACACGTGTGTGTGCGCAAGTAAGTGTGTGTGAGTGACAGGGGCTTGTTTGCTCAGTGCCTCAGAGCCTGGCTTCTCTCCCCACGGTGCAGGGAGACAGAGGGAGTGAAGCTTTTCTCTCCTCACACACTAATCCTGAACAGCATGGACTCAAACCTGGCTTATGTGCTCACACCTGTGTGTGTGTGTGTGTGGGGGGGGGGGGGATGATAGCGAGATCTGTTTCCACTCAACTATACAGCGGATCAGCTCACACATTGTTTTGCTTGTGTTGTCATGGAAATCCCACTAGACTCCAAATACCAGAGTCACACAGGTCAGTAACACTCACACTGGCAAGGTGGGAGCTTTTGTCTTTACAACTATCTTTCACCTGTCTCACATTATAGTAAATAGTAGTGAAGTAGTGGAAAGTAATATACGCAATAAAGTTATCAAAAGATTGTTGGAAGACTTGTTTCGTGCTGATAATTTGTTGAATTTGTAGATATGATGGCAGAACAATTCAACTTGTTTTCAAACAACATACAGGTACGTCAAGAAAGTCCAAAACTGAAGCAGAATATCAACTCGTGTGAGGTTTGGGTGTCATGCAGCCATTTTGAGTAGCCCACCCAGTAGACACCCAGCCCAGGTACTCTACCTTTGCAGGCCCTCCTGTGGGAGATGGCCTTGGACATGTCCCGGAAGAAGCCCTCCTTGCAGTAGTGGCAGTGGCGTCCGGCCGTGTTGTGGCGGCAGTTGAGACAGACTCCGCCACTCCTCCGCCCAGACAGCTTGTACAGCTCCATGTTGAAACGACAGCGCCGGGCGTGCAGGTTACAGTGGCAGGCTGCAGAAAGATGGAGAGAGGAGGAGAGAAAGAGAGGCGAGGGGGAGAATAACACAGAGGTCAGTGCGTTCGCATGCTTTTTACACAGGTGTTGAGTAATGAAGACTTTGGCCACCTTTGGCCTCCACTTAATGAAGACTTTGGCCTCCTGAACCTCAACACTCAACACGAAAAAACTCCCACCATGCAACCTTGTAGTTTAGCCAGTGTTTCATAAGCTGGTAGTGAAAACTGATGAATTTAGCAATTTCATTCACATGTACAGTATATCACGGTAGGGTGTTGACCACGTTACTTTCCAATTTCCAAAAAGCTAGTGGAGGGGAACCAAATAACAGCCAGTGAACTGTAGTGTATGGAGACCCTGAGAAAGTTACTGTTACTTTAATGACATCAGTGGGTCAAAGTCCTCTGGTCAGACATGTCATTTGGAGACAATGAGTTATGAAAACAGATGGATTGGCCAGGCTGTGAGCGATCCAGTTTCTAAGAGTAAATGGTGTAGTCCGACTCCACGCTCTCCTTTCCCCTCCACCTGCTTATAGATTTGACCTCTGACCCATACTGATGTTAGGAGAGAGATTTCCTTTCCCACAGATCTCGCAGCCTTCACTAACTCTCCTAGTTGTTTTATTGTCATAACAATATGAGGGATAACTTCCCAATTAAATCGGGTGATTCATTCATCAGTTTATCAGTTCTCTCTGTGTGTTAGAGCCAGGGTGGACTTTCCACCTCTGCTCTAGTGATATTCTCTTCCAAAGCACTGTGAAAGAACTTCCATTTTTTGGGCTTGCATTTCAGCTTTTTTTGTTTTAGTCTCATCCAGGCACGTACTGCTGTCATAGGGCTGGAGGAGGAGAAGCCCGCATGGTTTGTTATTTGTGGATAATCTCTCCATCAGTGCACCCTGCCTTAAGGTTATAGCCACAAGATCTGAGCGATAAGGGCACATATGCTACACGTTCATCAGCGCTCCCAATCACGTACCAACCAACTCACACCTGCCATTGGGGGTCAGGGTTGCCAGGTGGGTGGGATTCAGAGCCGCTTCCTCTAAATTGGGGCTTAAACACACACAGTCACACACAAACCGAGGTGTTTGGCAGCTGTCATGGGCTTATCACACCTCAAACCCCAGGGCCGATCAGCACACTCAGAGAACACCAGATCCCCGGAGCTTTGAAGCGTGCTCCCTCCCTCCTTCTCTATCCCCCTTCCCTCTCTCTCCCCATTGCTCTTTACCACCTTCTTATCCCAGATGTTATCTCCACTTTGGGTGGACGTGTGAGTACAAATGTAATGGGATTTTTTATGAATGGGAAATGGAATGGAATGCTCTTAGTGGTCTAACCAGAGGAAAACATCCTACAGATAAATGCCCAAATAAAGGAAACACCAACATAAAGTGTCAAGGGCATTGAGCCGCCAGAACAGATAGATATTCTAGTGTCTAGAACTCTATTGGAGGAATGCTACATTATTCTTCCACCAGAAATTCCATCCTTTGGTGTTTTGTTGACGGTGGTGGAAAACGCATCTCAGGCGCCGCTCCAGAACCGCCCAAAAGTGTTCAATTGGGATGAAATCTGGTAACTGAGACACACACAGACACACACACACACACACACACCCTTTAAAAGCCCCATGCTCCTTTGAAACCCCTCTTTTAAAGTCACTGAGATTTCTTCTTCTAGCCATGGTAACCAAAATAATGGGTAAGTGGGCAAGTATCTGGGCACATGCATTCTGCATGCAATATAGGCCAAATATCCTATTACTTTGACAAGCAGCACGTCTTTGTGCGGTCTGTGTGTATACAATACTGCTTCAGTCTGTGTGTGACCCACTGTGTGTGGTGTCTATGTGTGTGTGAGAGAATGTCTGCATCATGTGATTAATAAGCGTTATCTCCTTGGCTTTCCCCAGCCTCTCCTAATGAGCACTGTGCTATCTCATACACACTTCCCTGGCCGGCTCTCCAATCACTCCTCTAATTGTCCTTCAGTGCCAAGGCCTCAAGTACCAATAAGCTATATTTAGACCAGCTGGCCCAAAATATCCCTCACAGCATCTATCACACACACACTGTTGTGTTTACAACTGGGAAGCCTGACAACAAAACAACAAGTGAAGAAACAAACAAAAATATCCCTAGTTTTCAATATGTGTTCAATAAGAACGTGCATTTTGTCCAATTACAGGAGGAAATGTGATTTCTGTAGTTTCACATCAATAATAGAGATCGTAACAGTGGCTAAATACCTGGCAGTGTAGCATACACGTAGGGCCTTTTTGTTGTTATCCGAAGCACTGTAGAACATACGTAGAGGTACACCATTTCAATCTATTTATTTTCAAGTGTTGTAATACTGCATAGTGAGACGCTGACATGATGAATCATCGCACAGTTTGCTGTAGGTGGATTAATATTCTGTGTTCTGTGAGAGAATCTCAAGGCCATACATGCCCTGTATTGATAGCAGGTTCTGGATTGTTGCAGGGACTCAGCACCTCCCTGCCACAAACACACATAACCTACCTGTCACCAGGTGTCTGATGTTAACCAAACACTCTGTGTACACGGCTGCCTGTGTTCCTAGGCCGCAGACAGAGGAGTTGTGTGATTTGTATTGAGAGGAATGCTGCGCTTGTTCAAGGATGAAGAGGAAAGGAATTATGAAGTGAATTATTGTTTATCCGGGATCAATTAGTCCCTCAGTAAGTGAAGGCCCATAATGATAGTGGCCCATATTATGAGAGGATGCTGTGTGCCAAGCCAAACAAGCCTCTCATCCTCACCCTGTCAGTGATCTGAGGAAAATACAACATCAGTGCCCTGAGCAGATTCATATACCTGATTCATATATCACATTCTCTCCGAGGTATCCAAATCAAATCAAACTTTATTTGTCACATGCGCCGAAAACAACAAGTGTAGACCTTGACTTGGGTGACTGGAGTCTATGATAATTAATTTGGGCTTTCCTCTGACACCACCTATTATACAGATCCTGGATGGCAGGAAACTTTGCCCCATTGATGTACTTGGCTGTACGTACTACCCTCTGTAGAGCCTTACGGTCAGATGCCGAGCAGTTGCCTTACCAGGCGGTGATGCAACCGGTCAGGATGCTCTCGATGGTGCAGCTGTAGAACTGTTTGAGGATCTGGGGACCCATGCCAAATATTCACAGTCTCCTACGGGGGAATAGGTTTTGTCGTGCCCTCTTCACCACTGTCTTGGTGTGTTTGGACCATGATAGTTTGTTGGTGATGTGGACACCAAGGAACTTGAAACTCTCGACCCGCTCCACTACAGCCCTGTTGATGTTAATGGGGGCCTGTTCGGCCTGCCTTTTCCTGTAGTTCACGATCAGCTCCTTTGTCTTGCTCACGTTGAGGGAGAGGTTGTTGTCCTGTCACCACACTGCCAGTTCTCTGACCTCCTCCCTATAGGCTGTCTCATCGTTGTCGGTGATCAGGCCACTGTTGTGTCGTCAGCAAACTTAATGATGGTGTTGGAGTTGTGTTTGGCCACGCAGTCGTGGGTGAACAGGGAGTACAGAAGAGGACTAAGTACACACCCCTGAGGGGCCCCAGTGTTGAGGATCAGCGCAGCAGACGTATTGTTGCCTATCTTTACCACCTGGGGGCGGCCTGTCAGGAAGTCCAGGATCCAGTTGCAGAGGGAGGTGTTTAATCCCAGGGTCCATAGCTTATTGATGAGCTTTGTGGGCACTATGGTCTTGAATGCTGAGCTGTAGTCAATGAACAGCATTCTCACATAGGTGTTCCTTTTGTCTAGGAATGCCATATTTCCATGACAACACTTGATTTTAATAGGTTGATATTTCTGAGCGCTGGGTTTGGCTGTGCATCAGCTCTAACTGTGAGAGACTCACACATTGATTACTGTAAACCTCCCGGTGCGGTGGCTGTGCATCAGGTCTAACTGTGAGAGACTCCCACATTGGTTACAGTAAACCTCCCGGTGCGGTGGCTGGGCATCAGGTCTAACTGTGAGAGACTCCCACATTGGTTACTGTAAACCTCCCGGTGCGGTGGCTGGGCATCAGGTCTAACTGTGAGAGACTCCCACATTGGTTACTGTAAACCTCCCGGTGCGGTGGCTGGGCATCAGGTCTAACTGTGAGAGACTCCCACATTGGTTACTGTAAACCTCCCGGTGCGGTGGCTGGGCATCAGGTCTAACTGTGAGAGACTCCCACATTGGTTACTGTAAACCTCCCGGTGCGGTGGCTGGGCATCAGGTCTAACTGTGAGAGACTCCCACATTGGTTACTGTAAACCTCCCGGTGCGGTGGCTGGGCATCAGGTCTAACTGTGAGAGACTCCCACATTGGTTACTGTAAACCTCCCGGTGCGGTGGCTGGGCATCAGGTCTAACTGTGAGAGACTACAGACTCAGAGATTTAAGTCTTGTTTATTGAAGTCTGGTTTATTGAAGTCTTGTTTGGCCATGCCCTCAGGAACCTAGTGATTTCCCAATTAGAATAGGTGTATACTTTGCACATGTTTATAGGACATTTTATGAGCTATGCAGTTTGTTAAACAGCATTTGTTTCAATGTGCTGGTAAAAAACAAATCCTGGCATCATGTGAAGTTAGACCAATAAACAGTTTTAGTTGAAATTAGAGTAAAATAAACTTGTGACATTTGATTCAAAGTGCATGTTACAGAGCCTACATGATGCCTGCATGATACTTGCATAACACCTGCCTGGTGTGTGGGTGAAGCTTCAGAAAATGAGTCACAGTTATTCATTAACATTCATAAAGCACTTATGAAATCAGTGTTCCCACTCATTCCCCCCGAAAAATCCAAATCGCAATGTAATATATGACGTCATAGTTAAGTCAAGTAACTATTTAACTTAATCAATAAAAATGACAAGTGACTAATAGCATGCCTGACTTATGAAAGCATAATGAATCAATGGTTATGTTTTATTAAGGATGAGAACCTATGGTATTACAGCATGTCGGCATCAATGTGAGGGACATGGAAGTCACTGTTTGGCTCATTAAGAATTATAGCAATAGCTTTAAGTGGATGATACAATATGTTGCCATCACAACCGACTGAAAATCACTCCTACATTACTCTTATGAAGTTCTAATAATTCATTGTCACAAATATCTGGCTTAATAGAGAAACGCATATATTATACATTTTGGCGCCAAAAACATGCAAAAATCAGCAGACATGTCTCGACACACTACTTGTAATTTGCCTCCATTTCTGTGGACCAAGAGATTTGTCACAGAATTAAGATCCAACTGTGCATCTGGGCTGTTGATACATACTGCGTGACTTTAATGGTACAAACGCCCCTGAACGTCTTCTGTGGGGCACTCCCGTTAGATCAGTCACCCATATGCTCTTAGCTTCAAGCCCCAGACATACTCAACATTTTCCTACAATAAATATTTCGATTGCACATTGCTGGAGCAGCTGCTATTTTGATGAGGGAGAAAAAACAACAAAGGCCTTTTGAAACGAGCTATCCAGATGATGAATCATTTTACGAGTTTCCGGAATGCTTTTGATGACTTGAGCTGGGGTGAAAAGACAGAAACAGTAAGAAAAAAAATGGAACCGTCTCATATTGGGAGGACTGATTCAGCCAACGGCCCTGGTGTTCTTCCATAGCAACCCGTCACCTCGGCGTAATGCTAACAAATAAATAAACAAGCGAGAGATAAAGAGCGTATAAAGACTCCGTCTGAACAGAGCTGACAGGTTGAGACAGACAACTGTTTCAAAACGAGGACTTTTAGCATGTGTGATTCATTATTATTGAGACACACATTGGAGGCGGTGAGGGAGGAGGTTTAAACAGGATGCAGTGATGAACAACCCTGGGGCTGGGGTTCATCTGCAGTGGAAGCAGCACCTGTCTCAGTTCCTTCCTCGGCTATAGGAACTGAATGGAAACTCTGACCTCTCTATGCTGGAAGGTCCAACATCTGCATCGTCCCCCTTAGTGGCCCCTCACACCATACCACTGACACTCTGCATTCAGTAGCTCTCTCTTTTAGAAGGAATGCACACAGGCATTGATGGAAATATTGCTCATCCATGAAGAACATGGAAGAACTGGACAAGAGGGTCTGCCACAGTGACAGTTAATGGTCAGTTCCTGGAAATACTGCATATTGACCAACACAGTTATTTTTCACACTTCGACATGGTTGGCTTAAAGGGTAGAGATGATGGAAGCAGATGAGCCCAGGTGGTCTGATTTTACTACAGAGGTGTTATCAAACTAAAGTCATTAGGATGGCCAATTAGTGGCAACATGTCTAATCCCTGGGGGTCTATGGCTTGTGCTTGGTTACCATGACAACAAGGAGGGAGACATGATGATCAATCACTCAGCTCACCTTTAACCTTTAAAGACCTGCCAAAGCACACAAGAGTGCACTTTGTTTATTTTTTTATTTTATTTCACCTTTATTTAACCAGGTAGGCTAGTTGAGAACAAGTTCTCATTTACAACTGCGACCTGGCCAAGATAAAGCATAGCAGTGTAAACAGACAACACAGAGTTACACATGGAGTAAACAATTAACAAGTCAATAACACAGTAGAAAAAAAAGGGGAGTCTATATACAATGTGTGCAAAAGGCATGAGGAGGTAGGCGAATAATTACAATATTGCAGATTAACACTGGATTGATAAATGATCATGTACAGGTAGAGATACTGATGTGCAAAAGAGCAGAAAAGTAAATAAATAAAAACTGTGGGGATGAGGTAGGTGAAAATGGGTGGGCTATTTACCAATAGATTATGTACAGCTGCAGCGATCGGTTAGCTGCTCAGATAGCTGTGCCCTGAGATGGAAGATGGACGAGATAAGCCAGGCTAATGAAATGTATTTCTGTGTTATGAAATGGTGTTTGATTCTGATGCTTTTTCCTTCGACCCAAGGACCCAAGCATCCTCTTATGTCAAAGGCCAATGCATGGGTCAAAACGCTTAGCCCATTTGAGTCTTCAGAAAGGTAAATTCTGATTTTATCAGTAACTGCTTGCCTTAAACCAAGTCAGAGTGTAAGCTTATAGGGAAAACTCCCAAGGATAACCTTCCAGCTTTAAGCTATCACTCTTGCCAAGAGAATATAGCACGAAGAATGTTAAAGACCTGCTACTGAAGGTAAATGTAAACTTCAGGAGCCGCTACATGGTCATGAAAAGAATCAGACTGCCTAAACTTTGCGGTATAGTATAACACAAATGTTCAATGTTTATAACACCATGAAAGACCCTGACTATGATAGTGTACCATAATGAGAACTTGCACTCTAAATGACTGTATATTGTGTTTTACTGAAAGTCTGAAAAACACTTGTCCTATGTGTCCTAGATCAAGTGGCCCAAATTTCTATGTTCCAGAAAACTCCTTTATAAAAGCCCTTTGACCTGGTAATTTCTATGTTCCAGAAAACTCCTTTATAAAGGCCCTTTGACCTGGTAATTTCTATGTTCCAGAAAACTCATTTATAAAGGCCCTTTGACCTGGTAATTTCTATGTTCCAGAAAACTCCTTTATAAAGGCCCTTTGACCTGGTCATTTCTATGTTCCAGAAAACTCCTTTATAAAGGCCCTTTGACCTGGTAATTTCTATGTTCCAGAAAACTCCTTTATAAAGGCCATTTGACCTGGTAATTTCTATGTTCCAGAAAACTCCTTTATAAAGGCCCTTTGACCTGGTAATTTCTATGTTCCAGAAAACTCCTTTGTAAAGGCCCTTTGGCCTGGCAGCAAAATGTCAGAAGTGAAGTATGTTGAGCAGCACTGTGTGCCTGGGGACTAATAGGATCTCCTTTACACCACCAACCCCTGTGGCCGTGTTTAGCAACAACAAAGCCTCCCTAATGGGCTCCCATTTCCCACTACTAACGCAGGTTTAATAGCAGTGTGTATGTTCGCTCCCTGCTCCCCATCTCAGTGGGACACCCTACCCCTCTCTCCCTGTGGGCTCTCTCTCACACAGAGGCAGTCTGGGAAGGCATCTCCCCTCCGCCTCGCTACGCAGTGATGTCATGGGGAGCGCTCTCTTTTTACGAGCGCAGCTCTGTGATCTCTGGCGGAGATCAATTAGCTGAGCAATCAGGCCTCCCCTGCTTTTGTGTGAGTAACTCCTTGTAAAACAGAGCGGTTGCCTGGCGACCGGGCACGTGGCATCTCAACAAAAACAGCCACCCAATGTCAGGCCAAGCCATGCTCTAAGAACGAAGGCAGAATTAAACCGTGTTTCTTCTGTTCTGAGCATAACATTAGCTAATCTAATGTAACATTCGCGAATGCTAATGTATTCAGCTTGATGGGTGGTGATTGGTGCCACTGTCAAAACCAGTTGTTAATTGGCCTAAACGATGCCAGTCTACTGCACACAAGATGTCATAACCATGGAGAAGTTGGGGTTGGATCCATGTTGTCTGAGAGTTCATTGGAAGCCTCTCAAAAACCATTGTTGATCTCAATGACAATGTTTGTGTTAGCCATCTTTCCCAAGTACTCCTTTGCTCGTGTTATCAGTTAAAAAGGCATAGCTACTGCATGGTATGCCCGCTTGTCCTTTTAGAATAGCTCAAGTGGAACCGCACATCACCTACACAAGAACCCACAGAGACTGTTCTGTATAAAGCCGGATAAAGCACTAAATAAACTTCAGTTAGTGCTAAATACGGCTGCTAGAATCCTGATGAGAACCAAAAAATGTGATCATATTACTCCAGTGCTAGCCTCCCTACACTGGCTTTCTGTCATGGCAAGGGCTGATTTCAAGGTTTTACTGCTAACCTACAAAGCATTACATGGGCTTGCTTCTACCTATCTCTCTGATTTGGTCCTGCCGTACATACCTACACGTACGCTATGGTCACAAGACGCAGGCCTCCTAATTGTCCCTAGTGAATTTAAGTATGCTCTCTCTAATTCTCTCTTTCTCTCTTTCTCTCTCTCGGAGGACCTGAGCCCTAGGACCATGCCTCAGGACTACCCTGCATGATGACTCCTTGCTGTCCCCAGTCCACCTGGCCGTGCTGCTGCTCCAGTTTCAACTGTTCTGTCTGTGATTTTTATTATTTGACCATGCTGGTTATTTATGAACATTTGAACATCTCGGCGATGTTCTGTTATAATCTCCACCCAGCACAGCCAGAAGAGGACTGGCCACCCAGCATAGCCTGGTTCCTCTCTAGATTTCTTCCTAGGTTTTGGCCTTTGTAGGCAGTTTTTCCTAGCCACCGTGCTTCTACACCTGCATTACTTGCTGTTTGGGGTTTTACGGCTGGGTTTCTGTACAGCACTTTGAGATATCAGCTGATGTACGAAGGGCTATATAAATACATTTGATTTGATTTGTATCACAACCCTTAACCCTTAACTACAAGAAAAAAAGACCTGACACTATGGAACAGCAAAAGTATATAATTGTGCAATCAGTAATAGCCAGAGAGCTCTGCTCCCTCCCCTCAACAACTAGTTGTGGTGCCAATGATAATACACCATGTCTTGTGAATAATAATATATAATGAGCAACATATCTCAGTCCATTTATCCTGCCTTCACAGGGCTGGGAACAGGACGAGAGCAGGCAGGAGAACACCTCAGTGGAAATGATCTCGCTATCAAACAGAGCCCAATCAAACTGCTACTCTCCCAATCCACAGACCTGTTCTCATGGCCTCTGGTCTGAATGAGTCACGCTCTATTTAAACACTCCAGGTCCCCACAGTCAGGAGTCCTCATCACCTCCGGGGAGGTGATAAAGGTTGCTAAGACTTAGCGTGTGCATTAGATGTTAGCAACCACACTAAGGGTAATTGTGACTTATGTGAACTCTGCTGCTGCCTGGGCGGTCAATGTGGGAAAACATTGGCCTATAACATTTCCAATTAAAGTATCAGGCTGACGTGCTAGTGGCAGAGCATCCTGTGGTGTCATGAGCTGCTGGGCGGTGGGAGAAAATAAACAAGTGTATATGGGGGGGGGGGGGTCGGTTTGACGGGTCGTCCGGGGTGTGTTTCCTCTTTAGCCTATGTACTGTACAGCACCGCTGAGGAAACACGTCAGCATGAACTATACCTCAGTGCTGGCGCAGCGGTCTAAGGCACTGCACCTCAGTGCTAGGGGCGTCACTGCAGACCCTGGTTCAATTCCAGGCTGTATCGCAACCGGCCGTGATTGGGAGTCCCATAGGGCGGTGCACAATTGGCCCAGCATCGTCCGGGTTTGGCCGGGGTAGGTCGTCATTGTAAATAAGAATTTGTTCTAAACTGACTTGCCTAGTTAAATAAAATATAGGTGATGTAATCATCTTATGAATAATTTCTGGTTTATTTGTCTATATTTTGTCTGCATAGGTGTTTATTTTCATAACTGTACTGTATTACATCCCGTGTGTAAGTGAAGAAACCAACAGACAGGGAGGCTGTTCCTTTCCTTCCCCAGGTTTATTTCTTTGAGTTTATGAGAGAGGTGATGTAAAATCCTTGTTTACGAAGCTCAATAAGCAAAGTTTACACTATTCCTGAACTTTCACAATGGTCAGTTGATGAGAGGTACGGCTCAAGTTCTTCTTGATTTACTCTAAATGTGTATAGCAACATCCACTACACCAGGCCCAACGCAGCATACTATATATATATATACTGACTGACTTGTGACTATATATAAATATATATACTGTGACTATATATATATATATATATATATATATATTGTCACAAGTCAGTCACATAATTTAGTTAATTTACTATTACTGAGTCAAGATCATGAAATGATTAGTGCAATGCTGACGATACACAGGTTTTAGACAGGCAGTTCAACAGATGTGCGGCATTATAGCTCATCCACTCCTCATCTCATCTCTGAGACTTTCCTTCTGAGATCCATGCGGTCATGGTCCAGGGAGAGACCCTCTCCTGGTGCAGATGTCATCATCCTTCATTGCCTTCCATTCCTCCCCCTATGAATTCCCTGTCCTTGGTGGATGTTAACAAGCCTCCACGCTGCTTTATTGGAATGCAGCAGCTCCACAGTGGGGACCTTTCGTCGGGGTAATTTACTGGGCGTGAAAATAACTTCAGTTGGTGGTGAGGTGGGCATGTGAGGTGGGCATGACATAGAGGGGCGCAAAGAAGGTCCACAACAGCCAATGCAGATCAGGAGATTAATTGAACACAACATCTACACACAGCCTCTGTCATACCCTGGCTTAGGTCCCTTTCACCTTTCTTCTTCTTCTTCTTCTTCCATGTCCTGAGGCTGGAGGTGTCAGCGATCAGAATGTAAACAGGCTCTGGTGTGGTGAAGTGTGTGGTCAGAGGGGAGTCTCTCATTCATTCAGTCTCCAGACCAGAGGAGATATACTGGAACGCTTGCAGTGAACATCTCCTGTCCTGGGCACTCTGGGATTTTGAGGGTCTGCGGTGCGGTGGGCTCCAGTCCAATCCTCCCCACAGCGCGGGGAGGATTTGTTTTGCGTTCTGCCACACACACCCTCCACACTGTCTCCCCCGTGGTGGGTAGCGAGCGAGCAGAAATCCGCTGTGCTGTAAATCATAAACGATGATCCATCGTAACCCTGACATGTTTATTGGGCTTTTCTCCCCTTCTCTCCATGGGCTCATTTATAACCACGCAAACTCCCGATGTCAAAATCTCTCTCAAATATGTTTTGTGTTTTCGATTCTGTCAGGCCAGCCATTTTATTTCTCAATAATCAGAGGATCATTAAAGGTCCTTATCCCAGTGTTGTTGGAGGCTTTCCTTTTCATGGCTTGTTAAGCTTTCTCTATTAATCAAAACAGGTGGAAAGCTCATAATGTGAGATAAATGAGGAAATGTTTGAGCACTTTTCCCAGCTTGCCTTGGAAAAAGGGACTGAGCAGTTCCATTCTGGTGAGAGAAAAGAAAATGTTATGGAATAATTGTTAATGATTGTTTTCGTGGAAACACTGAGAAGTCATTGTGAGTTGTGTTATTTCATACTAATTTCACCAAAGTCCCAAAGTTTGTTCTGGTTGCTAGGTGGCTTTCAGGAGATGGAATTGGGCTGGCGAGGAAAAGGCAGGCTTCCTCCTTCTGCACGCCAACGTATTGTTATCGTAGGGAACCCAATGAACCTACAGTAACTACGTCCTGAGCCAGATAGAAAATACACCAATCTAACCTGTATGTTTTAACCGTCTGGTTCCAATCACTGTCAGATCCAGTTTAATCCAATACATTTCACATGGACTTACGTCACATTGATGTCTGTCATTTCTGTCACTTTCACTGAGGTCAGAATTATCAACTTGTCTCCAGATAAGGTATCACAGAACTGTCTGGCTTTTCACAATGACTTATTCAGATCAGACAGTTCCAATATGTGTTTCACTGTAACACTATATGCTACAGGCTTGTTATGTTGATTTGTCTGTCAGTTGTGAGTGATTTGAGACCAAGACAAACTTAGCGTCATTAAAGAAACTGCTCTTAGGTGAGAAGCCAAACCTAGAATGAAACAATAAAATAAGCTTAAAAGTCAACCAGGGCAAGTTAAGGATCATTGTGGGGGTAATGTAAACTGGAATGCAGTGTGTATACGACATGTTAACTTTAAGGGTTTGGTGTAATTTATGCAATTCCCTGAGATACGGAGAGGAAACCCTTCTGAAGCTCCTGGCCACTGTTTTATTTACTGTTTTCATTGTGATTTGAACATGGACATTGAGGTTGTGGCCTGGAAGTTGCTGTGACCTATAAGGTCATTAAAATGGTCGCGTCTTCTTTGAATCATCTCCATCTGTTGATGGGATGGGTCAAGTCCACCATTTTGGGTTTGATACGTGTTGAGGAAATGTCACTCTTGAAGTTCAAAACATTGTGTTACAGAGCCAAGACTCTGCCATTGTTACATCACAGCGTAATCTAACTTGGGCTTTGGTCTCTGTTTGTTATTGGGCCTCTTAGCTCATTCCATTTCCCACCCGTCTATGAGGAAACCAGATACCCTATCTCAAACTCACTATCCTGAAGAAACGAAGCTCAATATCTTGGAAAATAAACCATTTTGCATAAAGAAAAGTGTTGTGAAAAGAGGGCCAATGATCCCCATCACCTCACCAACCCCATGCACACACATTATATGCACACACAAACACGCACACGTGTACACTCAGTGTTCGTCACCCAAGACATCAGCATGGCAGGGAGGATGTTATCTCTGCCTGTGGGTTTGGACCAGCAGGAATGGGAGAAAGTAACGCCTGAGGGTTTGGGGTGTGTGGAATGACCATGACCCCAGGCAAGTGCTGGTTCCCTGGCCAGAGTATATGACAGCCTCCCTGGTTTTCGTCCATCTTCTCCTTGACTGGAAGACGTATGAAAGGCTGCATAATCCTCTGCCTGTGCAGGGTTCCATGCTCCAGGAGCCAACAGAACAGAGATCTGCTCCACACAGCACAGCAGCAGGAGGAGGAGGAGGAGGAGTGCGATTGATGAATCCCCAGGTTTTTACTTCTTGCAGCAGATGGAACCCTGGGATATTTACAGTTCTGTGGGAAAGGAGGGGGGTCTGGTAGCCATTGTCCTCAAGACCTACTGATTATATCATACTGCTATTTATCCCCCTGGATTTCCCCCTAAATCCACTAAGTGGTTCCTTATTCGGAGAAAGGAATTGGTCACTGGGGTATGGGAGAAAGACATGTTGTGTCGGGGGTGACTGAAATCAATTTAAAAGTACTGAAGACCCTTGGAGAGGCCCAAGCAGAAGTTATTTGGACAAATAAATAAAAGTGGGAACAACTCCATTTCCTTATCACGGCGGTGATTGGGTCTGCTGTTTGTTTGTTTTACAATGTTCTGGAGAGAACTGGTTTTTAATGAGGACGATGAGAAGAGTCGCTGAAGTTGTTCTGAGAAGTAGTTTCTAATGAGGAGGACGAGAAGAGTCTCTGAAGTTGTTCTGAGAAGTAGTTTCTAATGAGGAGGACGAGAAGAGTCTCTGAAGTTGTTCTGAGAAGTAGTTTCTAATGAGGAGGACGAGAAGAGTCGCTGAAGTTGTTCTGAGAAGTAGTTTCTAATGAGGAGGACGAGAAGAGTCTCTGAAGTTGTTCTGAGAAGTAGTTTCTAATGAGGAGGACGAGAAGAGTCGCTGAAGTTGTTCTGAGAAGTAGTTTCTAATGAGGAGGACGAGAAGAGTCGCTGAAGTTGTTCTGAGAAGTAATTTCTAATGAGGAGGACGAGAAGAGTCGCTGAAGTCGTTCTGGAGAGAAGTGGTTTTTAATGAGGAGGACGAGAAGAGTTGCTGAAGTCTGCACATGTAAACTGAACAGAGATACGTTTTACAATTAGAAGCTACACAAGCTTTGCTGTATCTGAAGATACGTTTTCCAGCGGAAATGATTTGAGTGTTGATACAGCACTACCATGCAACAGTATGGATCAGTTAAACATTTTTACTTTGACTTGTTGGTCCAGTTTGTGGTGTAAAAGCAACAGTTGCTGGAAAACTCCTTAGCTCTGACGCAAACTACATGGTGAAAATGAAAAGCCTCCTGCTGACTGTCTTAGATTCTAACGAGTCAAGCCTTCGTTTAGCCATAATAGAGCTAGTTGCCATTTGTTGTTTTTGTCTATTAGTTTAAAAGGTCCTGTATCCACATAACAGCAGGGAGGAAGGCATCAGCCAAGAGCCGTTAGCTCGGCTTCTACTGGGAGTTTCACAATGCTGAGGTAATAGGGTAATTGTGATAACCAGCCATGCCATTACACAGGGAAGTGTGTGTGTGCGTGTGTGTGTGCGTGTGTGGGCAGGGGGTGGTAACGTCCCAGTACTGGCTGTGTTGGGTGGCAGCACAGTGGGGGAGCTGGTGGAGGGTCTGTAGCTGAGCGGTGGTGCGCGGAGCGTGTCATTTCACTGGGCCATTAATCATTCCCAGACTCCCCAGCTCCAGCGCCGCGTAGGGGCTCCATGCGCTCACACTCAAACTAGGTGGTCCTGTTGCCACTGCCGTGGCAGCCCAGGCGGGCAGAGGGTGGCGGAGGTTAAACCCATGTAGGTTAAAAACGCAAACCCACACACACACATCAGGTTCCCATGCCTATGTCAAAATGATACACCCAAACAACACACACAGATAAACAAACTAATACACATTCATTCCATCCCACACGGTTATCAACAGATATAAATATTGCATATTTGCTTGTTTTAACAGAAGTGGCAATCTCTTCCTCGGCTTCTCTTCAGACACTAGAAGATAATACCATCTAGCAAACAGTGTAACGCTATGTAATCCCTCTCCATCCTCCACATCCCCCTGCTCTCTACTTTGGAATTACAAGACTGCAGATTTTATTCTGGGGGACAGTTTATATGCATACACAGGATGGATATATAGTAGACAGGCTCCCAGCTCTACCTGTGTGCTCCCTCTCCTCTGATGACCATTGAGAACCCTTGTATATTTAAGCCTGCATTGATTTAAGCCACACCCCCCAGCATCACTAATGTACCGCAGCAGTTGCCCCATAGAGACAATGAGGTCACAGATTAGCAACGTGTGCAGCTGTTCCATTTAGTTGCCAGACCCACCTGTCTCCGTTTTCACTGTGAGATCTCTGAATTATACAGTCTCAATTTCCTCTTGGCTTGTGTGATACAGCACCTCAAGCATTCATAATATGACCTGTGATATGTATATTGCAACACTTGTCAGCAGTTATCACGTATTAGTAACACTAGACAATGCCTTGACGGTTTCAAGTCCTGAAGAGAGGACGGTGCCCACCCAGATAAACAGAGACTGGCCTGTATGTCCTCTGACACACTGAAGCAGTGTGAAATGACCCCTCATGGCGTTCTGACGTCAGAGTCAAGAGAAAAGGAATCCTAAACCAAAGCTACCATTTCCTTCCAAATGTTGAGGGCCACTCCAAACCGCCGTCCACAACATAGCCATAGAATATTTTCTCTATTGTCTTAAAAGGCAGAGTAAAGCCTCTTTGGCTCTACGTTCATGTCTGTCTTCAATTATAAGCTCAACAAAACAAAATCCCCAAAAACATGAAGCATTTGCCCAGAGGACACTGGATTCCACCAGAGCTTGGATTTTGAGATCTCAGAAATATACGTCTTTGTTTTTTAGTCTCCCTGTATACAGTGAAACCTCGCAGCTCACCACATCCACACAGGCTGATGTGCCAAAGGACTGTCCTGCAGACCCACCATATGGAGATACACTGTAGTCTCCACTTCAGTTACGGAACAGAATTAGTCTGGGGATGTTTTGGAATGAGTAACAGCCCAAACGTACTGCTATTCATTACCTTGTTAGCATAGAGATCCATTGTGTGGCCCTTTAGAACTCCTGATATTGACCGCAGATTCTTTACTTTTCTTAAGACTGCAAATTTGACCGTTTTTTAAAAATATACAGTAAGTGTCTCTACAAACGCACAGACCATACTTTCCTTAAAGAATCACAGAGGCCAAACAATGTACATATTTCCCCCCTGGCACTGTGCTCTATACTCATGGTTTCACATGGGCCTAATGATATGCTTTTAGTCTAAGTGCAGTCTTACTGACCTTCTATTCCCAGTGGGGTGTTTAAAGGTGTCTGAGTTTTCATCTGTCTGTTGAGAGACTCCCAATACTGACCTGGCTGCAACCCACCTGCCTCTGATTAACTGCTCAAAAAGCTCTCCTGCATGTACAGTACAAAAAAGTATTTAGTCAGCCTCCAATTGTGGAAGTTCTCCCACTTAAAAAGACGAGAGAGGCCTGTAATTTTCATCATAGGTACACTTCAACTATGACAGACAAAATGAGAAAAAAAATGGCTTGTTTGTTTGTAGGTGACCAAATACTTATTTTCCACCATAATTTGCAAATAAATTCATAGAAAATCCTACAATGTGATTTTCTGGATTTTTGTTCCTCGTTTTGTCTGTCATAGTTGAAGTGTACCTATGATGAAAATTACAGGCCTCTCTCATCTTTTTAAGTGGGAGAACTTGCACAATTGGTGGCTGACTAAATACTTTTTTGCCCCAGTGTACTTGTTTTCTTTTATTGGTTATTTTTCTCTTTCATTCAAAAAACATTTATTTAAAGGTCTGCATGGCAAATTTCCTGTTGCTTGGTACCCATAATTGAATGGTGCATTCTTTCAGCCCATGAGACCTTTCTTTTCACGAATATACACTGTATTCTATGAAAACAAGTAACTATCCATACAAAACAAGTAATTATCCATACAAAACAAGTAACTATCCATACAAAACAAGTAATTCAATAAAGTGAAAGCATTTCAGTGATTATTTGCTCCACTATACTTTCACTTAATATGCTATATTCCTTAACCAACAAAGTATTTGTAAAACAGACAAAATAAAGGTTATTAACATAATAGAAATATAAAACTATTCAAAATAGGGATTAATAACTTGAAAAATCAAAACCTGCAAACATGTCACCAAATCCAGATGGACCTAACCCCTGGCAGTAGATGATAGCTGCTTGGGGCCGAAGAGTTCCTCTGCAAGAACATCTATGACATCATCTTTTCAATAAGTTATTTTTCCTGTCACATGGACTACAAAGGAAGCGGAATGAGACCCAGATGGTGGGCAGCCCCGGCCTCGACCAAGCCTGGCAGCCCAGGGGAAGACAGCCGGACTGGAGTCAGCAGAAACAATGTCAATGGTCCTAGTCAGCCACATGGAGAAAGAACTGAGCTGTCAATGTCAATGGTCCCAGTCAACCATATGGAGAAGGTACTGAGCTGTGAATGTCAATGGTCCCAGTCAACCACATGGAGAAAGAACTGAGCTGTCAATGTCAATGGTCCCGGTCAGCCACATGGAGAAAGTACTGAGCTGTCAATGTCAATGGTCCCAGTCAGCCACATGGAGAAAGAACTGAGCTGTCAATGTCAATGGTCCCGGTCAGCCACATGGAGAAAGAACTGAGCTGTCAATGTCAATGGTCCCAGTCAGCCACATGGAGAAAGAACTGAGCTGTCAATGTCAATGGTCCCGGTCAGCCACATGGAGAAAGAACTGAGCTGTCAATGTAAATGGTCCCAGTCAGCCACATGGAGAAAGAACTGAGCTGTCAATGTCAATGGTCCCAGTCAGCCACATGGAGAAAGAACTGAGCTGTCAATGTCAATGGTCCCAGTCAGCCACATGGAGAAAGAACTGAGCTGTCAATGTAAATGGTCCCAGTCAGCCACATGGAGAAAGAACAGGCCTGCAGAGAGACTCACTGAGCTGTCAATGTCAATGGTCCCAGTCAGCCACATGGAGAAAGAACAGGCCTGCAGAGAGACTCACTGAGCTGTCAATGTCAATGGTCCCAGTCAGCCACATGGAGAAAGAACTGAGCTGTCAATGTCAATGGTCCCAGTCAGCCACATGGAGAAAGAACTGAGCTGTCAATGTCAATGGTCCCAGTCAGCCACATGGAGAAAGAACTGAGCTGTCAATGTCAATGGTCCCAGTCAGCCACATGGAGAAAGAACTGAGCTGTCAATGTAAATGGTCCCAGTCAGCCACATGGAGAAAGAACTGAGCTGTCAATGTAAATGGTCCCAGTCAGCCACATGGAGAAAGAACTGAGCTGTCAATGTCAATGGTCCCAGTCAGCCACATGGAGAAAGAACTGAGCTGTCAATGTCAATGGTCCCAGTCAGCCACATGGAGAAAGAACTGAGCTGTCAATGTCAATGGTCCTGGTCAGCCACATGGAGAAAGAACAGGCCTGCAGAGAGACTCACTGAGCTGTCAATGTCAATGGTCCCAGTCAGCCACATGGAGAAGGAACAGGCCTGCAGAGAGACTCACTGAGCTGTCAATGTCAATGGTCCCAGTCAGCCACATGGAGAAAGAACAGGCCTGCAGAGAGACTCACTGAGCTGTCAATGTCAATGGTCCCAGTCAGCCACATGGAGAAAGAACAGGCCTGCAGAGAGACTCACTGAGCTGTCAATGTCAATGGTCCCAGTCAGCCACATGGAGAAAGAACAGGCCTGCAGAGAGACTCACTGAGCTGTCAATGTCAATGGTCCCAGTCAGCCACATGGAGAAAGAACAGGCCTGCAGAGAGACTCACTGAGCTGTCAATGTCAATGGTCCCAGTCAGCCACATGGAGAAAGAACAGGCCTGCAGAGAGACTCACTGAGCTGCTGCACACGTAGTGAAGGCCTCGTCAACATGTGGTCAAAGCAGAGGTCTGGGATTTGTTAGAGCCTGTCTCCTCTTCACTTTTTACCAGACAGGTGGGATAGCTCAGCCAGAGATATCACAGTTTAAACAAAGCTCTGTGTTCTATAACAGGGTCTTTTGACTGAACAACCTCTGCAGTAGACCATGAACTTCTACTTTAAAAATGCTCTCTCTAAACTGATCCCTTTGAGACATAGTGAACGCAATCCAGTGGGCTTTCGGGGTGATTTAAGAGCTCACATAAAGATTCAGCACACTTTGACGCTATTTTTAGTGTTGATCCAACACAAGTATGTGCTGGACCGCCCAGGAGGAGAGCCTGTGGGATATTGATATAATCACATCTAATTCAACATCCCTGTAGGTGGTAGACGTGTCAGTCCAAACCAAGAATGACTTCTGTTTCTGTTCGATAGCTGCCAAATACTTTCAACAGTGTACAAAACATGCTGATAACAATGAGAGGGGGAAAGAGCATCTTGTGAGTGAGTGTGGCTGTTTCATAGGTTTGTCAAAAAGGGAATACGGGTGCATGCCATGCCTCGTTTGTATCCTCTTTCAATCTACATGTAAATTCACTTTTGTCCTTTCCTGTAATACAGTGTGTACTATAAACCATAGGGTTGGACAGTTTCTTTTCAATTGCTTTCTTTCTCTGGTTCTTTGTGACAGGCTCTTTGTTATGTTGATAGTTTAGGGGGGTTAGACACATGCAGAGATCTGTGTAAGGCAACAGGTCAAACATGGCGGAGGAGCCAGTGGCAAGTGACTGATACTACCTCCCTGCCAGAGAATCCCAGCTCAGAGAGAAAAGAAGGCCATGCTGAATTACCAAGTCTTTCCCACAGTTTCCTTCACACCCCATCTGTCAACGAAGTGAGGAGAGTAGGTCTGACGCGAAAGGGTCAATGCTACGCTGTGCATGGTTGGAATACAAAGCAGCTGGGATGAATTTAAGAGATGTGCCTCTTCTGGAAGAGAAAACCTGATGGTCAGGGGAGGAGCCAATACTCTGTGTGTATTTATCTCCTTCATTTATCTCTTCAATGATAAACCAATCACTGGCCTTTGGGGGTGTGGTGGCAACAGATGAAGCTGATCATGGAGATGTATTTTCTCATAGCATCTAAGACGCAAAATGAAAGGCAAATCAAATCAGGAAGATTTGAATTTGGTTTAAATGAACTAACTTGCTTTGCATGCCACATCATTGGATGGGAATGCAATGAGAGGGTAACGGCTGCCAATAAGAATGCCTTTCCACTAAATATGATGGCCTCCCCGCATGCAAAGCCACATGGGAAATGGATATTGTTTTACTTCCCCAGTGCAGCACCTGCAGTGTTGCCAACTACTCACCCATATCCACATCTCTCTCTTTCTCTCCACTCTCCACTCTCTCTCTTTACACCTCTCTCTCTCTCCATCTCTCTGTCTCTCCATCACTGTCTGTCTATCTTTCTAGCTCTCTCTCTCTGTCTTTACACTTCTCTCTCTCTCAACTTTCTCTCTCTCCACCTCACTCTCTGTCTCTCCACTTCTCTCTCTCCACCTCACTCTCTGTCTCTCCACCTCTCTTTCTGTCTCTCCACCTCTCTTTCTGTATTTCCACTTCTCTCTGTCTCTCCGCCTCTCTCTGTCTCTCCACTTCTCTCTGTCTCTCCACTTCTTTCTGTCTCTCCACTTCTCTCTTTTTGTCTCTCCACTTCTCTGTCTCTCCACCTCTCGCTGTCTCTCCACCTCTCTCTGTCTCTCCATCTCTCTTTCTGTCTCTCCACTTCTCTCTGTCTCTCCACCTCTCTCTGTCTCTCCACTTCTCTCTGTCTCTCCACTTCTTTCTGTCCACTTTTTTCTGTCTCTCCACTTCTCTCTGTCTCTCCACTTTTCTCTGTTTCTCCACCTCTCTCTGTCTCTCCACTTCTCTCTGTCTCTCCACCTATCTCTCTCTCTCCACTTCTCTGTCTCTACTTCTCTCTCTCTCTCCACATCTCTCTCTATCTCTCCACTTCTCTGTCTCTACTTCTCTCTCTCTCCCTCTCTCTCTCTCTCTCTCTCTCTCTCTCTTCCCCTCTCTCTCTCTCTCTCTCTCTCTCTCTCTCTCTCCACCTCTCTCTCTCTCTCTCTCCACTTCTCTCTCTCAACTTCTCTGTCTCCACTTCTCTCTGTTTCTCCTCCTCTCGCTCTGTCTTTCCATCTCTCTGTCTCTCCACCTCTCTCTCTGTTTTTCTACCTCTCTGTCTCTCCACTTCTCTCTCTGTCTTTCAACCTCTCTCTCTGTCTTTCTGATAGTACTCAAAGTCAGGGGACAACTGGAATCCCAGAAAGATCATTAGCAGCAGCCATTCTGAGCCCCTTTAGCCAGACCACTGAGCTGGGCTGTAGCCCAGTGAATAACAGCCTCCCTCGCCCATTCCACACAACGAGGTGTCAAGCCACCCTTATTATTCCCTTCCCTTCCCTTGGACTGCATGCTTATTCTGCCTGTTCTGACGCTTTATCTAATGACACTGCTGACAAAGAAAGTGAGGTGGTGAAAGGGGCCTCATACTGACAGCATGATGGATGCCACAAGTGACAACCTTTTGTTTTAGTAAAACACACTGACATGCTGGCCTTGCACAGGCAAAATGCAGAGGGCAAGGGGAACAACTTGTTCACTTGTTCTGTGTCATTGAACAAACAATGGCAGTGTCAGAACTTGTTTCTTTTCCAGGTTTTGTTTCACTGTAGATGAGGTTTGTTTTGTGTGGTTCTGTCTATATGCTGTGTGGTACTGTTGATAGAAGCACCCAGATCTGTTGAAAAATATACTCTACTGATGGAATTAAACTTAGTTCTGGTTTCAAAGTACCTCATGTTTTGTCCCTCTCTGAATAGTTGACTTGGCCCAAAGTGGCAGTTTATTCTCTATGTGCCAAAAATGCCAATAAAACCAGCTTAATCGCCCATCCAATCTGGTAAAAGCACCTGCTTACGGAAACACAACATGCCTCTGCGGTCTATCTCTGCAGCGGCAACGTTTCCTTCCTATTGAACTGCTACTACGGTCGGAAACGCTGCTCAAACTGCAATTAGGCACTTGGGCACCCGCACTTCCTTTGGAGAAATAACTTCCTGCCTTTTCTTTCAGGGATAATTTCTGAGAGTAAAATATAAACCTAGTTAAAGCATTTAGACTACACAGTAATCATGTGTTTTTCATGTCCTCCAAAATGCAAAGTGGGATAGTGTGCATGGGGGGGGTTCCATTTGTTGATATCAATATCTAACAATTTTACTCTCCAATGATTTATGTGGTTACATACTTATATCTATGATGAGTTGTTCTAAACAATCCAAACATGTCAGTGGTTGGTGTCAACTCAGTCAATTCATGAGATGAACATTGTCCATTATTTTTAAAGGAGGATGAAGATAAAGGAAGAGATTTAAATGTTAATTAATTCAAGGCTAGTCAAAAGTTGATGAGTATTACAGTGCATTTTGACATGAGTGTAACATATTATATCACAAAACAACGTTTTTTTTAATGTAATTAGGCCAACACATTGTGGTTACATTTTTTCAAAAAATCTGTATTTTGGTTTTGATTTACGTTTTGCATAAATCATTGCCATGTGTAGCTCATCAGCGTTTGGTTTTATGTGGGTAACTGTTTGTAAATTAAACTAACTATGCCAGTCCATTTTTGTATGGTGGTTTGAGTTATAAAAACAAAGTTTGAAACACGGACCAGGCCTCACTTTATTAAATTCAAAGCATTTAATTAAATAATTTTTAACAAAATCCATTTTTTACATTAACACAATAAGATGGTTATTGGCGACAACATTTGATATACATTATGCTGACTTTTTCAAATTGTTTGATATACCTAAATAAAATCCCCTCCTCACAATTACTGTGGTTTTGCCATTTTGATTCGTTATCAAATAGGACATATTTGAAGAGGGTAATGAATTTACTGGTGTCATTTACGAATGCACGGTGTATTAGTTTTATTTGACACAATTACACAATTTAAATAAAACCAATTAGCCAAAACAATCGGTGGTTTACAAAGCCTAATTCATATTGGATCAATGTGAGATGCTTAAATTTAATTTGAATTTAAGAAACGGAATTATGAACAAATCAGGTCTGCGTTAGACTATGCGTAAAATGCGTTTTTCTAGGCATAATGAGAAACCTGCGCAATCACACAAAATACTTTAGATCATTGTGAGTCTTGCAATTTAGAAAGTATATTTAAATCTCGAAAAAATACGTTATAGCGCAAAGTTTTGAGTTATTAAGGTAAATAGCTGACTTACCAACACATTCGTTTGCCTCTCTTGCGGTTGCGCGCTGCCAAGGACGGTCATAATGGAAAGGTTTGCACCTGTCACACTCCGGTCCCGCGGTGTTGTGCTTGCACTCGCATACCAGGTTTCCTTCCCTTTCTTTAACGCACTTTGAAGCGTGACCGCTGCACTTGCACCGCCCGCCAACCTGCAGGTCTGATACCGCGTAAAAGTAGGAATCTCTAGCCAGCTCCGAGTCGTCCTCGTTCTCATCCCCAAACGTGTGCAGTCGGCTGAACGTAACCTTGATGTCGGTGGCTGTCACCCAGTCCTGCAGCACGGGAGAGTTGTCGAAGTCGTGCGCCGAGGGTCTGCCATCCAAGGTGCTGAACGCAATGAGCCCACCTGTCAGCGGGTGCATGTCCGTGTGAGAATCTGTGCAAATCGCCTCTTGTTCATTCTGCTTGGTAATTGCCGCCTTATTCTGCTTGTTATACATCTTCTTACACTGGGTAGAGTAGAATTGGAAAGGAACCCAGGATTTGCCATAGTCCATGGACTTAAAGATAGCCATAGATTCGGGTCGGGGTGAACAGAACTGCAAGCTCACATAGGTGACCTCAAATTTTTTACCCAATGACAAAGTGAACGTGACGTTCTGAGGATACTGGACATAGTTTTCTGACTGCCAGCAGGTGAGGTTATGAGGGTTGTTCAAATCAGTTAAATACGCAGGTGGATGAGTTTTCTTTGGGTCCCCTGAATCGCAGGTGTGGCAATCCCTAGTCCTCTCCTCACCCTTCTCGGTCACCGCGCAGTACCTTGAGGCCGGGGTTCCACAGGTGCTGGAGACGCGCACGTCCTTCCCGAAAGCAGAGTTCACGAAATCGGGGATGCACCTCCGGGGGTTGCCGTTCTCATCATAGCATGGGTCTGGAGGGGACGACTGGGCAGCAAACATACTCATCCCATAACCTCCAAGAGACCCCTTAACCAGCAGAGAAATGGCTACCGAGGTGACCCAAACCTCTAAAATCCTTATCATTGTAATCCGTGCTCTTTAGTGTCACTTGCGCTGAAATGTAGTCGTAGAAAAAGAGAGACATATTTATGTTTGTTACATAGATTTAGAGGAACATTATCATATCATGCATTACACAATGAATAGCCAATAATATATATATATATATTTATATATATATATATATTTTGTGTGTGTGTGTGACCATCTATATGTAAATGCTATTTAGCCTACATCTGAAAGTATCCATGGTGAAGACAAACAAGCAGAATATTCACACATGTTAATATTAAATCAATAGCCTATGTACATTTCTGTGTGTTGTTCTCCACACATAAACAGATGAAACACAAACAGTCATGCACATGTATGTGAATGAAATCATCTTACGAGACAAAGAAAACTCCACAGAGGACACTACCTCCGAATAACTGTTCAGCCTGGAAGAGAAGTGTTGTAAAATTTAAGAATATAGAGGGCAGCCTACTCTCTTTTTTACGCACGAAAATCTACCGCTAGTTTGCCCTTTCTGGGTTTCTAGACATAAATTGGAAGGACCAGCTCGCTATTAGCTTCCCTGACTCTGTCTTCCACTCAGTCACACCTCTGTCTACCTCTGTCTCTTGTCTGTCCCATTCCCTTTCTGACGCTCTCACTGTTTGAACAGAGAAGTGAGACCCTGTTATCCAGCAGAGCTTGAGGTCATATGGAGATGCTCGCAGAGCTAAAAGAGAGAACAACGACATCCACCGGTGTGTAACAATAAATTATAAATATACCTCCCCTCAAATGTATTTGAAATATGTTTGTATTCAGCTTATTACATCATCTTATTAAAACAACAATGATATTAGGATGTTTTTTCTTCTTATTTGAATTATTCAAAGATCACAGAGCTGGCAGGTCCAATGACTAACTTCAGTGTTCTTCTCAAGTTACCACCTGTAACCGGTAAGACCGTATAACTGATAAATAATAATACAAAACAACGTTTAAATTGAATCTCACAAATGTGCCAATCCAACAGGTTTCATCTCAGCCTTAACCGTATTATTGAAGTACATCTGTAGGATACGTTGGAATCAGATTTGCCTCAAATTTAACGACAGTCGTCCCGCCAAACTTCAGTAAATTACACGCAAGCAGCGACATCGTGCGGTGGCGGGAAGTACTGTTACGATAAAGGAATTAATTTTAATCCATCCTTGAGACAGTACTGCTGACTGTGCCCGGGTTTGTTTGTTGTTTACTCTGAAACTCAGTAAACGCTGAGCGTTGGGAAAATGGAAAATAATGAGCCAAAAGCAAACCAATGTCATATCCCTTTAAATGTTCCACACATTTTCCCATATTGAAAAAGTTTTGTGTGCCAAATTTTTTCATACATTAAAACAACGTTGTTGCAGAAATTGACCCACTGCTGGTCATCACGAATTACCACAGCCACAAAGTCATAATTATGGCTAAAACACCTCCTATTATAAACTTTTTTATTTAACTAGGCAAGTCAGTTAAGAACAAATTCTTATTTTCATTGACAGCCTAGGAACAGTGTGTTAACTGCCTGTTCAGGGGGAGAATGACCTTGTCAGCTTGGGGATTTGAGCTTGCAACCTTCCGGTTATAAGTCCAACACTTTAACCACTAGGCTACCCTGCCACCCCAAACCTTTCCATAATGTTAACCCTAAGACCAAAAAGCAAATGTTTGTTTTCAGGAATTTGTATGATAAAGACAATTTTGACTTTGCTGTGCTAATCTTGTGGACACCCACTATGCTGTTGATTTTCTGCATCTACTTCATATGTCATATCGCTGGGTCTGACTTTAAGGCTTCAAATGTGCTTTACAGTTTCAGTTGACCAGAAGTTCTCAATGTTATGCAATTTTTAGACATTATAATCTGTCCAATACTTAGATAGAAGTAGGCCTACTTAATTACTTTGACAAGCTGTCAATCTCTTGACAAGATGTCAAATGAGGTAAATGTATTTGAAATGCCCTGTCCTCATACCACCACAATGCCAACTACCTCCTCAACATGGCTTTCATTCAGTTCTTGTTTAGCTACACATGCTTACTTTTAGTCATCCACAGAACAAACACTTGTGGTTGCAAGTAATTAAGAAACAAACGCCAATGTTGTTCAACTACTGAAAATCCTGTGATGCTTCTGCAGGAGATGATCTAAAATGGAGCACACCTCGTGCACAGAGGACCGTATGCACCACACCCTGGACAGGTGCCTTTATGGCCTGGGCCACAGCTCTCCCAACACACAGCCCTGGAACGGTAAGCCTCATCACTTAGATTTACTGATCTAATGGTCTTTGAAAAGCACATCTCTTAAAAAAGGAAGTTCAGTCATCTCAAAATCCAAATGTAATCTCCGAATATGATTAATCAGTGTGAAATTTCACCACTTTCACGTCTGAATGGTAATGAATGTGGTGCATTGGTTATGTAGTCAATCATCTGTATTTTCATTCATAAAAAAATACTCCCATTGTTGTGAAACAGTGTTAAAATGTTGGGTCATCTAGTTTCGCCATGAGTCAAACGGGAAAGGAAAGAGGTGACACATAGGTCACACGTCAAACAGGAAATTTAGATAATTTCTAGGACATTTCTAGGGCCTAAGTCACTCAAAATGAACAAATCTATGAAGCATCAGGCTCTATCACAGCACTCCTGAGTGACAATCAAGCAATAAGGCACGAGGGGGTGTGGTACAGTGCCTTGCAAAAGTATTCACCCCCTTGGTTTTTTTCCTATTTTGTTGCATTACAACCTGTAATTTAAATTGATTTTTATTTGGATTTCATGCAATGGACATACACAAAATAGTCCAAATTGGTGAAGTGAAATAAATAAAAATATATATAATTAAAATGGAAAAGTGGTTTGTGCATATGTGTTCAACCCCTTTGCTAAGTAGCCCGAAAATAAGATCTGGTACAACCAATTAACTGCAGAAGTCACATAATTAGTTAAATAAAGTCCACCTGTGTGCAATCTAAGTGTCACATGATCTGTCACATGATCTCAGTATATATACACCTGTTCTGAAAGGCCCCAGAGTCTGCAACACCATTAAGCAAGGGGCAACACCAGGCAAGCAGCACCATGAAGATCAAGGAGCTATCCAAACAGGTCAGGAACAAAGTTGTGGAGAAGTACAGATCAGGGTTGGGTTATAAAACAATATCAGAAACTTTGAACTTCCTAAGGAGCACCATTAAATCCAATTTAAAAACAATTGAAAGAATATGGCACTACAACAAGCCTGCCAAGAGAGGGCCACCCACCAAAACTCATAGAGCAGGCAAGGAGGGCATTAATCAGAGAGGCAACAAAGAGACAAAATATAACCCTGAAAAAGCTGCAAACGCTCCACAACGGAGATTGGATTATCTGTCCATAGGACCACTTTAAGCCGTACACTCCACAGAGCTGGGCTTTACGGAAGAGTGACCAGAAAAAAGCCATTGCTTAAAGAAAAGAATAAGCAAACATGTTTGGTGTTCGCCAAAAGGCATGTGGGAGACTCCCCAAACATATGGAAGAAGGTACTCTGGTCAGATGAGACTAAAATTGAGCTTTTTGGCCATCAAGGAAAACACTATGTCTGGCAAAAACCCAACACCTCTCATCACCCTGAGAAAATCATCCCCACAGTGAAGCGTGGTGGCAGCATCATGCTGTGGTGATGTTTTTTATCGGCAGGGACTGGGAAACTGGTCAGAATTGAAGGAATGATGGATGGTGCTAAATACAGGGAAATTCTTGAGGGAAACCTGTTTCAGTCTTCCAGAGATTTGAGACCCTAAGCATACTGCTAAAGCAACACTCGTTGTTTAAGGGGAAACATTTAAATGTCTTGGAATGGCCTAATCAAAGCCCAGACCGCAATCCAATTGAGAATCTGTGGTATGACTTAAAGATTGCTGAACACCAGCAGGAACCCATCCAACTTAAAGGAGCTGGAACAGTTTTGCCTTGAAGAATGAGCAAATATCTCAGTGGTTAGATGTGTCAAGCTTATAGAGACATACCTCAAGAGACTTGCAGCTGTAATTTCTGCAAAAGGTGGCTCTACAAAGTATTGACTTTGGGGGGTGAATAGTTATGCACGCTCAAGTTTTAATTTTTTAGTTTTATTTCTTGTTTGTTTCACAAGAGAAAATATTTTGCATCTTCAACGTGGCAGGCATGTTTGTGTAAATCAAATGATACAAATCCCCCCAAATCTATTTTAATTCCAGGTTGTAAGGCAACAAAATAGGAAAAATGCCAAGGGGGGTGAATACCTTTGCAAGCCACTATACATGGCCAACGGCTGTTCTTACGTACGACACATCACGGAGGGCCTGGATACAACCATTAGCTGTGGTATATTGGCCATATACCACAAACCCCCGAGGTGCCTTATTGCTATTATAAACTGGTTATCAATGTAATTAGAGCAGTAAATGTAAGTGTTTTGTCATACCCATGGTATACGATCTCATATACCACGGCTGTCAGCCAATCAGCATTCAGGGCTGGAACCACCCAGTTTGTAATGTGATATAAGTACTTTACATTTGTACACAACCCCTTAAATAAACTGGTATTAAATATGGACAGCACCGTGTCAATTTTATGTACACAGTGTGATTGTTTGGATTCGACCACCATTCCTACTGAAAGGGGAAGTAAGAAAGTATATTTGTCCTACATCGTGTGTTTGTCTGTGTGTTTAGCTGACCTGTGTATAAACCGCTGTAGTTTAGAGGAACTAGTGAAGAGAGATCCACGAAACTTCATCATCAAGCTGCAGCAGATTCTGAGGAAAACACGGGAGGTATGGCTCTCCATGTAATGAACTGTTCTACATCTGTGTAATTTACTGTAGCTGTAATGTAGCTGTAATGTAGCTGTAATGTAATTCTATATTCTGTAGGTTCTTGAACAGTCCCAGGATGAGGTGGTGGTCCCACTGGCTCTCCTGTTCTCTTCCACTCTTCTGCAGGTGAGCCCAGATACAGTAGACCGCCACACCACGGAAACTCATCCTCACCACCAACCATGACCAGAAACCCACGTGAGGACAGACTCAGTCCAGTCCAATGTACCGTAGTTCTCAGATGATCCAGTAAGTATCTCTCCTCTGTTTCAGACCCCTCACTTCTCCTCTGACTCTGGGGTGCTGCAGGATGCCTGTGAGGTGTTCCACTGTTTCCTGTCCTGGCCTGAGCCCTGCTGCAGCGCCAGCCGACACCTGCTCTCCCTCATCCAGCAGGAGCTCAGGGTGCCAGGTAATTGAACCCTAGACTATACAGCCTTCCTGTTGGTCTGGGTCTCATTTCATCTGTCACTTGTCACTGTCCTGATTCAAGTTCCATTTTCTTCCACATGGAGGCACTATTGTTTAAACCAGGGATCTCCAACACTACCATCCTGTAGGTTTTCACTCCAACCCTAATCTAGCACACCTGATTATAATAATCAGCTGGTTGATAAACTGAATCAGGATAGTTACTGGAGTTGGATCAAAAACCTACAGGAGGGTAGTTCTCCAGGGACAGGGTTGGAGAGCCCTGGTTTAAACAATACAAAAGGTAACGCCATCACTTATACTGTATTTCCACCAGGTATCTAATTTCAAAGACTAGTGAGAGAACAGGGCTTGACCACCACCACCAATCACTCCAAAACTATGTATGTCAACACAGACCATCCGTGATTAAATCATTCAACATTGCTCCAACTTGAAACATTTAAACACAAACCACTGTTCTCCTCTTTGTTGTGTGTGTGTGTTCATAATGTATGTGTGTGTTCATAATGTATGTATGTGTGTGTTCATAATGTATGTGTGTGCTCATAATGTATGTGTGTGTTCATAATGTGTGTGTCACTGTATTAGGACGGTATTGTTAATGAGCCTAGGTGAGGATGTCCCTCCCGAGCTCATGTCTGTCTCTGAGCAGCTGAGTGGTGTCTGTCACTCCCAGAGGGACACCTCCATCACCCTGATCAAACATGCCTTCTGCCCTGGGGACCAAGTACCCCCTCCAGATACTGCATCATGCACTGCAGGTATGTCCTATTATATGTGATTCCTAAATGATGTGTTCACAGTGTCACGTCTGCTCCCGCTCTTCCCACCCTTGGCGCTTGAGGATGCCAGGCTGCCCTGCATCACCCACTCCTGCCATCTATTATGCACACCTGCCTTTCCTCTTCACGCGCATCAGCGATATTGGACTCACCTGTTTATTACCTCCCCTATATTTATCCGTTCCCCTGCTCTGTTCCCTGCTGCTGCATTCATTTTATTTTTTTCCATGTTACTCGTTTGCTGATGCTGTTCCTGTCTCGTTCCATGTCTGTTCCTTATTAAATATTTGACTCACCGTACCTGCTTCATCTGGAGCAGCTTGTGACTGCAGTAACAGAGGCCCTGGAGACAGCAGCCTCTACACGGGACCCAGACGCAGCCAGAGAGAGTGCATTGCAGAGCCTGAAGGGGCTGGTGGAGAGAATTTGCATACCCCCTCCAGACTGCCATACAGGCCCTGGTGAGAGAATTTTACTACATGCGTCATCATAATCTCACCATCTGAGGGGTTCCTGGAACAGATAAGCTGGTCAACTTTGGGCAAACAGGACTGACTGGAGATGATTAGAGACGGATGAGGAAGTCAAATGTTGAGTAATGAGAAACTCAGTGGCACATACAATGCTTGATCCTACTTGATCTGATTTAGTCTTGGTTGTTTCTCTTATTATTGGGAAATGTCCATACACTGACGCTGCCCTTAGCCAAATGTCACATGTACTCCTGGGATAAGGACAACTTAGGTAATGAGCTTTTCAAGTTGCTTCTTTCTCCATATCCAAGACAGTAAATTTCAAACCCATACTGTAAAATCTGTATAGCCTTTGTCTGTGGATTGTCAATTATGTAATTCTGTGTATTCGTTCAGACATTTTAAAAGACATTCTTCAGAGTGAGCTGGACCGGCTCCCAGTCTTTAACCTTTACAGAGACAAGGGAGAGGAGGAAGAGGAAACAGAGGAGGAAACAATAAAGAACCGAGACACAGACCACCGGATCTCCACTGTGTCCACCTGCTCCAGACTATGTTCTCCAGCTACTCCCTGACCTCCAGCTTGTCTGTGCCCTCCACCCTGTCTGTATGTCTGAAAAACATCAGTCATGTGGACTCAATCATCCATTTACTGGTGTAGACAGATGTGCCTGTATTGAATTTCCTTGTATCCTACAATGTTTCACAGTGTATCTGAATACAGTGTTGAGATGTAGTACCAGTCAAAGGTTGACACACCTACACATTCAAAGGTTTTTCTTAACTTTTACTATTTCATACATTGTAGAATAATAGTGAAGACATCACAACTATGAAATAACACATCATCGAACCCTGGAATGACTAGGTGTGTCCAAACTTAGAATACACAAGGTGCAATACCGAAATTTGGTTGTGCATCAGCTATTTCTCTTGGTACTGTATATCAGTCACTCAATTTGATTGATAAATTAGTATAGCCATCATCTAAACTTGTAGTAATCATGGTCGAATTCCGACCCTTTACTCAGGGGCCCCCATTGGTTCTGACTTAGCATATGTGGACAACTACAAATACCGAGGTGTCTGGCTAGACTATAAACTCTCCTTCCAGACTCATATTAAGCATCTCCAATCCAAAATTAAATCTAGAATCGGCTTCCTATTTTGCAATAAAGCCTCCTTCACTCACGTTGCCAAACATACCCTCGTAAAACTGACTATCCTACCGATCCTCGACTTCAGCGATGTCATTTACAAAATAGCCTCCCAACACTCTACTCAGCAAACTGGATGCAATCTATCGCAGTGCCATCCGTTTTGTCACCAAGCCCCATATACCACCCACCACTACTAACAAATTGATATCGTTAGTCACTCGAACTCAGATATCATATTTCATGGCAAAATGTGTAGAAATGCAGGAAATTATCTTTAAAAAATGACAAATATTTCTCCACCCTATGGGGAAATGTGTAGAATTACAGGAAATTATATCTAAAACTGCACATTTGTCTCTCCACCACATGGCACAATTTGTAGAATTGCATGAACTTACAGATGTAGGATCTTAATTTGACTCTTTTCTTGCTGAGAATTGTCCTAACAGCACAGATCATGGAAATTGAAAAAACATGTGTATTGGCTTACCTTGACTAACTCGTATCCCTCTCATCCTTGACCTCTCCCCTCAGTAGATCTCCAGGTCAGAGGTGAAGGTGGACAAGGTCCAGGTGAGGGGTGGCAGTGGGACCACCTTCCCTGTGTGTCTAGACCAGGATGAGAAGAAGATCATCCAAAGTGTCATCAGGTACAGTATCAATTAAACCAACCACAGGCCTAATCATGTGCTGCCAATATACAGTATATTACAGAATTATTTTACTTGACATGTTGCTGACCCAATAATTATTCTGTTGTTGTGCAGGTGTGAGGTGTCGTTGTGCTGTAAACCAGGCAGCGGTTCTGACTGGAGGTCTCACAGGAGCCGGCCTGCTCAGGTCCAGCCGCTGCACCCCTCCTTCTGCTCCCTGCTCTGCCTGCCCATCACCTCCTTCTGCCCCCTGCTCTGCCTGCCCATCACCTCCTTCTGCTCCCTGCTCTGCCTGCCCATCACCTCCTTCTGCTCCCTGCTCTGCCTGCCCATCACCTCCTGTGGCTCTCAACCGTCATAAAACACTGGACTAGGCTACTTTCTCTCCTAAACCACTCAGACATAAACACCCACATGTCCTAATAATAATGTATTCCATTTAGCATGAAGCTTTTATCCAAAGCAAGATACAGTCATGTGTACATACAGTTGAAGTTGGAAATTGACATACATCTTAGCCAAATACATTTCAACTCAGTTTTTCAAAATTCCTGACATTTAATCCCAGTAAAAATGCCCTGTTTTAGGTCAGTTAGGATCACCACTTTATTTTAAGAATGTGAAAAGTCAGAATAATAGTAGAGAGAATGCCTTATTTCAGCTTTTATTTCTTTCATCACATTCCCAGTGGGTCAAAAGTTTACATACACTCAAGTAGTATTTGGTAGCATTGCCTTTAAATTGTTTAACTTGGGTCAAATGTTTTGGGTAACCTTCCACAAGCTTCCCACAATAAGCTGGGTGAATTTTGGCCCATTCCTCCTGACAGAGCTGGTGTAACTGAGTCAGGTTTGTAGGCCTCCTTGCTCGCACATGCTTTTTCAGTTCTGCCCACACATGTTCTATAGGATTGAGGTCAGGGCTTTGTGATGGCCACTCCAATACCTTGACATTGTTGTCCTTAAGCCGTTTTACCACAGCTTTGGAAGTATGTTTAAGGTCATTGTCCATTTGGAAGACCCATTTGCGACCAGGCTTTAACTTCCTGACTGATATCTTGAGATGTTGTTTCAATATATCCACCTAATTTTCCTTCCTCATGAGGCCATGTATTTTGTGAAGTGCACCAGTGCCTCCTGCAGCAAGCACCCCCTCAACATGATGCTGCCACCCCCATGCTTCACGGTTGGGATGGTGTTCTTTAGCTTGCAAGCCTCCCCTTTTCCCTCCAAACATAACAATGGTCATCATGGCCAAACCATTCTATTTTTGTTTCATCAGGCCAGAGGACATTTCTCCAAAAAGTACGATCTTTGACCCCATGTGCAGTTGCAAACCGTAGTCTGGCTTTTTTTTTTATGGCGGTTTTGGAGCAGTGGCTTCTTCCTTGCTGAGTGGCCTTTCAGGTTATGTAAATGTAGGACTCGTTTTACTGTTGATATAGATACTTTGTACCTGTTTCCTCCAGCATCTTCACAAGGTCCTTTGTTGTTGTTCTGGAATTGATTTGCACTTTTCGCACCAAAGTACGTTCATCTCTAGGAGACAGAACGTGTCTCCTTCCTGAGCGGTATAATGGCTGCATGGTCCCATGGTGTTTATACTTGCGTACTATTGTTTGTACAGATGAACATGGTACCTTCAGGCATTTAGAAATTGCTCCCAAGGATGAACCAGACTTGTGGAGGTCTACAATTTTTTTATTCTGACTGATTTCTTTTGATTTTCCCATGATGTCAAGCAAAGAGGTACTGAATTTGAAGGTAGGCCTTGAAATACATCCACATGTACACCTCCAATTGACTCAAATGATGTCAATTAGCCTATCAGAAGCTTCTAAAGCCATTACATAATGTTCTGTAATGTTCCAAGCTGTTTAAAGGCACAGTAAACTTAGTGTATGTAAACTTCTGACCCACTGGAATTGTGACACAATGAATTATAAGTGAAATAATCTGTAAACAATTGCTGGCAAAATGACTTGTGTCATGCAGAAAGTATATGTCCTAACCAACTTTCCAAAACTATAGTTTGTTAACAAGAAATTTCTGGAGTGGCTGGAAAACAAGTTTTAATGACTCCAACCTAAGTGTATGCAAACTTCTGACTTCAACTGTACATTTTATGTATGGTCCTGGTAATCAAACCCAGTACCCTGGTGTAGTGCCCTGCTCTACCAACTGAGCTGCAGAGGACGTTGTATTGTTTTGCTCATCTGGTGTTCTGTGTACTGTAATAGTCAACTCAGTCAAAAATATTTTGGCTGCATTATCTTTTCTCCTGTTTTATTTTTTGACAACCTTGAGTGGATGCCTTGTGATGCATTGTACTTGTGTGAGGATGTCTAGACTAGACGAAGGGGATTTTACTGTTGTGGTGCTGTGAGAAAATGTGTTTCACTCAAGATATTGTTCAGTCCTCATGGGCTTCCATGGGCATTGCTAGCAGTGCACTGTACATTTCTTATCATGTCTGAAGATTCATTAATTGAAATGTTCTCTATGCTATAGTGTCAACATTTAATTTTTCAACTATGAATGGCCCTGTAGACTCCTCAGTCCTCATTGACAAGTGTACAACTTGAATAAATACATATATTTAAATAAATAAATCATATTTAACAGGATTCCATGCTGTTTAATTTATTTCAGCTAAGCAATAACATAAAGGAAGTGAACATTGTGCCGCGCGTCAACCTTCCTACATATTACAAAGAAGGTGTGGCCAAATATATTGTTTAAGTGTCTGTAGTTTACTCGATTAGCCAGGAGGGCTGACGTGCGACCCACGTAACTAGAGGGGCTACTTGATAGAATGTGGATAGTGAATTGTCTTTTTTACCAAACGTCCATCTACGAAAACAACGCTGTACCGTGTAGCTGCTGCTGTTCATCAGTCAATTCGTCCACATCCAGTGTCAGCGTACAGTGACAACATGCAAGGCAGGTGCGTCTCTGTAGGATTGCTACTGTATCATTGTATTATAGGCTATACTGTAATAGTGTATTTGCACCTGTAAAGCAGACTTTTGCGATAGTGTTGTTATAGTGTTTGCTGCAATGTAGAGTTTGCTGTTTTTACATCTAGAACTCTAATACATATATGTTACTTTTAATGATCTCAGTCATAGATACCTGCACATTGATATCAATGTCACTGTTGCTTATGACAAGTTTTTTGTAAATAGCCTAGGTCAGCAATAGTTTATATGTAAGCTTATGCTGAGCCAGTCAACTGGGTTCCCAAGGGAGTTTTTCACGCTAGGCTTACACTTTTGAAAGTTCACTTCAGTGACAAATTACTTAAATTATATACAATTAGACTAGGATGAATTGAAAGAAACAAACTTTGAGTCTACTTTGAAAGTAGGAAGCATTACTAGCGCAATGACAGTGAATTACACTAAACTTGTATCTGGAATTTGGTGGAAGGAGGACTGATTGATTGTAATTTCTCATGCGTTCAGCATTCACATGTGCATTGTGTCAATTGCATAGAGAACTCAATAGTTCTGAAAATATTTGTCATAGAAGAAGAGGAAGTCTCTCATTAATCCAGAAATCATTCTGATCTGTGTAGTTAATAAATATTTTAATTATTGGTCTTTCTGCCTTTCAATTTGTCAGAGAGTACTTCTCAGTTTATAACTTGTCGTAATGCTCTCTACACCCACACATTTCTGTAGACAGGAAACAGGTTAATTCTGGCCTCGGGAAGTGTGAGCTGAGGAGGCTAAATGTACTGTACCCTGTGTTGATGCGGAACTGCAGCATTAGACCGTTTGAGTTTGTATGAATGTAATAGGGTTTTCATGTACGTTTGTAAATTACATCAATACATCAATTAAAATTTGTTTATATAATTTCTCCCAAACTTTCCCTGTATCGACTTTGGTGTCTGATAGGTTAGGTGCCTCTTATCAAGTGAATTATCAGAAAGTCTTCATGTTTTTATGAGTTGAGGAGAAGTCCCCCCACCTTCTGTTCCTTGGTTGTCTTAGAGTGCATTTGGAAAATATTCAGACCCCTTCACTTTTTTCCACATTTTGTAACATTACAGCCTTATTCTAAAATTGATTAAATCGATTTTTCCCTCATCAATCTACACACAATATCCCAGAATGACAAAGCAAAAATGTTTTGTTTTTTTATGTTTGCAAATATATTGTAAATGTGAAATATCACATTTACATAAGACCATTTACTCAGTCATTTTTTTGGTTGCCTTTACCTCCCTTATCTCACCCCATTTGCTCACATCGTATATAGACTTATTTTTCTACTGTATTATTGACTGTATGTTTGTTTTACTCCATGTGTAACTCTGTGTTGTTGTATGTGTCGAACTGCTTTGCTTTATCTTGGCCAGGTCGCAATTGTAAATGAGAACTTGTTCTCAACTAGCTTACCTGGTTAAATAAAGGTGAAATAAATAAAAAATAACATTTTTGTTGAAGCACCTTTGGCAGTGATTACAGCATCATGTCTTCTTGGGTGTGACGTTACAAGCTTGGCACATCTGTATTTGGGATCCTCTCAAGCTCACAGCTATTTTCAGGTCTTTCCAGAGATGTTCAATCGTGTTCAAGTCCGGGCCCTGGCTGGGCCACTCAAGGACATTCAGAGACTTGTCCCAAAGCCACTCCTGCATTGTCTTAGCTGTGTGCAATTTTAGTCAAGGGGTCTGAATACTTTCCAAAAGTACTGTAAATCCACTGTATACAGTACATGTGGTGTAATCAACCTCTGCTCCATTATCTAGGTGGGAACCATGATGCTGAAATGTGATGTTTGACCTCCAAATTCTCTTGGGATGAATAAGAAAACAACCCCATGGAACCCTCCAGTAGGTAAACGCTCACTTACTCAGTCTTTGAACTCATACAGTATTTAAATGATTTATGTATACTTTGCTCTTTACTGTTGTTTGTCCCTTTTAATTACGTGGGTAGACTGATGTCTAGTAGTAAGAATCCCCACACATAGGACCACTGTGTTTTTAAACAGAGCTGCTATCTTGTCTAAATATGACATTTGATGTTAATAACTATATTATTGTAGCTTCCAGTATGTCGTCAGCACTGGAGGCCAGTATGTACAACAGTATCCAGGCCATCCTCAGACAGGCTGCCTCCTCATGCAACAAAGGTACATTATCAGTGCATACAACAATAAAAAGTCAACGATTATCACATTCATCAGTATGTGGCATAATTATCTATTATACAATATTAATAGTATTACACAATGTAATAGACTTGAGGACATTATGTGGTCAATTCAGCAGCCTTGTTTGACTTCCTGAAGGCATGCTGAGGTGGACTCTTCATAAGAAGGTGGAGACCCATCCATCTAACAGTGTCTCACTGGTCAGGGTTCTGGTCAAAGAGCTAGAGAAGGTTGGTCTGACACTACCAGAGTATTCTGTTCTTGCAGAATGACACATGGCATGCCCTTTGTCTTCAGAAGAACAATTGGCCATTTTAATTGTCAGTTTGATGATGAAAGCTTCCTTCATTTGTTGATTCAGGTGGAGAGGCTTGACTATAAGATGCATGTCATTCCATTGCTTCACACTCTCAACTACGTTATTATTCAGGTCAGATTCATTTATCCTACCTTCATCTGAAATAACCTTCATCAGGGAGTAGCTGTCCTGTATTACTGACGTCTAGTTTACTGTGTTATTTCCACGTATCATATTTCTTGTGTTGATTTCCTGGTTATCTTTATCCTGCTTAGAATAATTGTATTGTTCCTTGTTTGTTATATCTTTGGATGCCCTATTCAAACTTTGTGATGTTTGTTTTTACTTTCCAATCAGCTCTGATGTTTGTATCTGATTGTGAAGGCTGCTCTTTTTATTCCTGTGTATCGGCAGCAGTCTAGCCACATTCCATGTAACCTGTTTCAGAGAGTATATGAGTGCTTCAAAAGGCTCCTAACACTTCCAGAGCCCTACTGTACTATCGCACTGAGATACATGAGAAGCATAAAGATGGAGCAGATCACACCAGGTACTCATCACTAGCACTTTACACTTAACATAGTGGCATGTAATGAAGCACATTTTAATTATATGAATACAGTATAGAGTTCTCCCAACATTTATTTACCTTACTCCATTTGTTCTGCTAAAGCTCCCTCCCTTACAATAACTTCCTCCACAGGAGCTTTGTATCAGAGAAGGGTAATTGCTGAGCAGAGCCTAAAGAACAAACATTTCCCCCAGCAGGAAAGGTGAATTTAAAACACCCACGAACACATATGCCATCAGAAGATATTTTACACTCCCCACTGAAGTCAGTTTGTAGTCACCAGCAACAGCTGACTAATTTAGTCATGGTCATTTCTCATAAGGTGAGGGTGGGGGGTTGTTAGCTTATGTGTGAACTTGGGTGTCACTTTCCCTTTCACAAACTGATGCTTGTAAATGAGGACTTTCCCGTCAGCTACTCTGAGGTTGTGCGGTATCCACAATAGCTGTGCTGACTGGCTGCCCCTCTGACTGTGTCCACTGTAGGGTATTTGTGTTTGCAGACCCGGCTGTGTTCTCAGGGTCCCTTTGGCAGGCGGTGAGGGCAGACCTGGTGCTGGCCGGCCCCCAAAGTGACACACTGGCAAGACGGGTACTACTGCACACTCTGCAGGCTGGACTGGGGAAGGCCTGTCATGGTCCCATACTGACTCAAGCTCTGGAGGTGAGGGAGGTCAATGGGCTGTGATGATATGAGACGTTTGGATTAATTGATTTCATATCTTGGTATTTGTGTGCATCAGATGGATAATGAATTCACGTGTGTGCCTGCGGGCGTGCATGTGTGTGTGTGCCGCAGGATTTAGGAGAAGATGTGGAGCAGTACTTCCAGGAGGTGGTGTTAGCTGTAGAGCAGAGTATAGAGAACGGCGAGGCAGGCCGTGACCAGCACAAAACCAGGCTACAGCACATCTACAGTGACATCCTGACCTCTGCTAACCAAGGTGTGTGTAAAGGAGGATAGGGTTGGGCGGTATACAGATTTTCCTATCGGCATACCGTCCTTACGGTATTACAGGTTTAGTACACAAGGGGGCACCAGAAATCCCATTGGGCGTCTATTACCATAATGCTAACTAAATTAACACGTCATAGTGAATTTCCATGAAGGCTGCTAGCTAAATATGCTAACAAACGCAAAAATTGCAAAGACAGGCAATCCAGCTCATAAAGTTATACATACACTACCAGTCAAAAGTTTGGACACCTGCTTATTCCAGGGTTTTTCTTTATTTTTTACTATTTTCTACATTGTAAAATAGTAGTAAAGACTCAGAACTATGAAATAACACATATGGAATCATGTAATAACCAAAAAAGTGTTAAACAAATCTCAATGTATTTTATATTTGAGATTCTTCAAAGTAGCCATCCTTTGCCTTGATGACAGCTTTGCACACTTTTGGCATTCTCTCAACAAGCTTCATGAGGTAGTCACCTGGAATGCATTTCAATTAACAGGTGTGCCTTGTTAAAAGTTCATTTGTGGAATTTCTTTCCTTCTTAATGCATTTGAGCCAATCAGTTGTGTTGTGACAAGGTAGGTTTGGTATACAGAAGTTAGCCCTATTTGTTAAAAGACCAAATAAGGCAAGAACAGCTCAATAAGCAAAGAGAAAAGACAGTCCATAATTACTTTAAGACATGAAGGTCAGTCAATCCGGAAAATGTCAAGAACTTTGAAAGTTTCTTCAAGTGCAGTTGCAAAAACCATCAAGCGCTATGATGAAACTGGCTCTCATGAGGACCGCCACAGGAAAGGAAGACCCAGAGTTACCTCTGCTGCGGAGGATAAGCCCAAATAAATGCTTCACGGAGTTCAAGTAACAGACACAGGCCAAGAAACATGAGCATTGGACATTAGACCAGTGGAAATCTGTCCTTTGGTCTGATTAGTCCTAATTTGAGAGCTTTGTTTCCAACCGACGTGTCTTTGTGAGACACAGAGTAGGTGAACAGATGATCTCTGCATGTGTGGTTCACACCGTGAAGCATGGAGGAGGAGGTGTGAAGGTGTGGGGGTGCTTTACTGGTGATACTGTCAATGATTAATTTAGAATTCAAGGCACACTTAACCAGCATGTCTACCACAGCATTCTGCAGCAATACGCCATCCCATCTGGTTTTAACTTAGTGGGACTATTATTTGTTTTTCAACAGGACAATGACCAAACTCTCCTCCAAGCTGTGTAAGGCCTATTTGACCAAGAAGGAGAGTGATGGAATGCTGTATCAGATGACATGGCCTCCACAATCACCCAACCTCAACCCAATTGAGATGGTTTGGGATGAGTTGGACCGCAGAGTGAAGGAAAAGCAGCCAACAAGTGCTAAACATAGAGTGGCTACTTCAAAGAATCTCAAATATAAAATATATATTGATTTGTTCAACACTTCTTTGGTTACTACCTGATTCCATATGTGTTATTTCATAGTTTTGATGTCTTCACCGTTATTCTACAATGTAGAAAATAGTAAAAAATAAAGAAAAACCCTTGAATGAGTAGGTGTGTCCAAACTTTTGACTAGTACTGTATATAGGTAGGAGCTACCGAATGTCATTTTCGTGAGTTTGGACATTTTACAAGTGAATGTGAATGACAGACATTGTACAAATGAACAAAGTTTTGATGTATGCTTGTTTGAAGGAAGAACAGTTCTGGCTCTGGAGTAGCATGTGTACACATTGTGTCTGTGTGGAGTCTGGAATCGCTAGGGCAATGGGCCTGCCTGCTCTGCTCGGAGAAGAGGGAAGGAGTAGTAGACAGCCAAGAACATAGAGGAGAAAAAACTCAAGGAAATCACGATAGCATTGGCAGCTGTACAGGTTTCTCAAACATGGCAGAAAGCTAACACCATATGATGCCCTGTCACCTTATTAATTCAGCCACTTACTTAGATAACTAGCAAGTTAAACTTAGGGGTCGGGTTAATGAAGAATTCTGCGTTTTTCACGAAGAAAATAAATAACGCATGAGAAATACCTTCATGCGTTTTATAAACGCAGATATAAAATGCTTCTTAATGTCATTTCTGCTCGGCATCAGACTAATTTTGTGCTTCAGTTGCACTTCTCCACTCGGATGAGAATTCACAAAAGGGCATTCTATCAGCAGACAACCTGGTACTTTTCATTTTAGCCTACATTCCTCAGGTAAAATGCTAGATTAACTTAAATCAAAACATTAGGAAATGTAGCTGGCTACATGATAAACATTAGAAATATGTTTAAAAAGACCTTGATTTTTCATAGTAAGCTCATTTAGTTGTGTGGCTGTCAGCCAAATAGTGTTGCACTTCCATTGTCATTTGATTAAAAATTCACCTATTTTCTTACACTAATGCATTTTCTGTGAAGGAAAACTATAGTTGCACACCCCTGTTCACTCTTTTGAAGCAAAAACACTGTTGCCTTTCAAAGTGAAATATAATACCCTTGTCAATACACAGCAGGACTCACCTGCTCCCTCTTTCACCCGTTGTGCTACTTACAAACAACCACGTGACTGGCTTAACTGTTCTGGGGAACTACAGTAAGCTTCATAATGTCAAATAGTGTGACAGGTGAAATGAAGAACACCATCTGCTTTATCTCCTAAGGTATTGCACAAGTTTACTGCAGGTATTTACTTCAAGAATAGCTACAAATATTAAAATGTATTGAAAACCTTCAAAGAAATAGTTTTGACGGTATTGAAAAACCATCCCGTGGCCATTTCCAAATACCCCGGCATACGGTGTTTATTGTATACCACTGAAGGCTAAAGGAGAATAATGAAAGAGATTTGCTGACTGTGACAAATAGGATATTCACTGTTTATTGTGTTATGTTCACTCTCTCTCTGTTCAGACCCAAAGGCCCATGGCTCTCTTTCTAACACTCCATTGCCCTCGCCAGAGATTCACTTCCACCTTTGGACAAATGAAGAGGAGCTGTGTGAGTCAACGTTAGAGAACCTTAGTTTCTAGGGTATTATAAAGACTTGAAAATTCTGTCAAATCAGACTAATAGATAGTGTGGCAATCTTGAATCTTTCATATTTTTCTATAGGGAGTGAGCTGGTGAACTTCACCCTCAACGTTTCCACCTCTGAGCGGAACTCTATGTACCAGGAGGAGGAAGAGGAGGATGTTTCTAAGAGGGTTTCCCTCCTGTCTGTTGATAGCGGAATAGAGAAGGACCTGTCTGACATGGAGGAGAGGGAACAGAGGAATCCATTCACCCGGTCACGGTCACCGTGTTTCAGAGGGAGAATGAAGCCAGAAGACAAAATGGCTCTGGTACAGGAAAACATCAAGGGGCCCACCTGTAGCACCCCTCTCCCTAAAGAGGAGGGGAACCTTACCGCACGCATAGTGGTGATGGGAGACGACAGGGTGCTCGGGAGACTGGCCAAGGCGTATCACTCCATCCGGTAGGAAGTACTTCTACTGTCCCTTAATGTCCCTTAATACCTAGTTTCATCCTCATACATTTGAAATTCAGTTTTTATCCAAAGTGACTTACAGTCATGCATGCATACATTTTTATGTATGGGTAGTGCTGGAAGTTGAACCCACTATCCTGGCGTTGCAAACACCATGCTCTACTAACTGAGAGACAGAGGACTACTGTACACTGCAATTAAACTGTAATTCTGTCATTTAGAAATGTGTGTGAACTGTTTTACAATGTGCATTGCTTTTGTGTGCAGAAAAAGGGAGGCAAAACATCTCATCTTGACCAAGAGAGTGAACCTACAGATATACTACATCCCTGTCACTGATGAGCCTATCGTCAATTCACCTGTGAGCAATAATCCATTCCAAAATCCAATAATACCAATCATGTAAAATAAACATCCATCTCATGCTGCACATGTACAGTAACCGTTATGATTTGCTAGGTTATGGAACCAGTCTTTTCTCTTTTTCAGGAAAACACATCACAAGTTGGAGACAGGTTGTCTCTAGCCTCGTTCTTAGGAAGGGTCGATCCCTGGTACGAAAGCAACATCAACAGTTTGGGAGCCATGATTCCAAAGCTGGCAGGAACGGTAATGAGTCCTCATACATGCATTGTTTTATAAAGTAATCTCATTCTGATCATGATTGTCCAGAAAGATCCATCAAATGGTTTCAAGGATACCTAAATAGAAAGGGGTTTTAAGAGAGAAATAGACATCCAGTCATGTCACAGTGAGACCTAATACTGTGTCTACTATGTGCCATTGCAGCAGGCCAGTCACAGCAGGTCATCAGAACCCAACCACTTCCTTGTGGACGTCCTCTCCTACTACCTTCGCTGTGGCCTACAGCCTGTCCACTTCACACTCTACTCTGTCAAGGTCAGCTCCCTGAGATACATCCACATGTCATAGTCACGTGTGTGCGTGTGTGATAGCAGCAAGATGATACACAAACATATGGCAGCCCATGAATAGTTCATACCGAAGAGTTCATAGCCCAGTATAACATAATGATTACAGTTATCATCAGGGGTTAAATTGGGAATTTGGAGGTTGGAAAGCCCTACTTAATGAAGGGGGGAGTTGAAGTTAGGTTACAGCTAGAGCTAGGGTTAAGTTTGTGGTTGGGGCTAGTAGGGTTAGGGTTGAACCAGAATGTGGATGCAAGGCTTAGGGTTGCCGTTGAGGCTAGGTTTAGGGTTGAACCGGGATGTGGACATGAAGCTCGCATTATGGTTAGGGTTGAGGCTAGGTTTAGGGTTGAACCGGGATGTGGACATGAAGCTAGCATTATGGTTAGGTTTGAGGCTAGGTTTAGGGTTTAACAAGGATGTGGACATGACGCTAGGGTTAGGGTTGTGGTTGAGGGTTAGGGTTTAACAAGGATGTGGACATGAAGCTAGGGTTAGGGTTGTGGTTGAGGGTTAGGGTTTAACAAGGATGTGGACATGACGCTAGGGTTAGGGTTGTGGTTGAGGGTTAGGGTTTAACAAGGATGTGGACATGACGCTAGGGTTAGGGTTGTGGTTGAGGGTTAGGGTTTAACAAGGATGTGGACATGAAGCTAGGGTTAGGGTTGTGGTTGAGGGTTAGGGTTTAACAAGGATGTGGACATGACGCTAGGGTTAGGGTTGTGGTTGAGGGTTAGGGTTTAACAAGGATGTGGACATGAAGCTAGGGTTAGGGTTGTGGTTGAGGGTTAGGGTTTAACAAGGATGTGGACATGACGCTAGGGTTAGGGTTGTGGTTGAGGGTTAGGGTTTAACAAGGATGTGGACATGACGCTAGGGTTAGGGTTGTGTTTGAGGGTTAGGGTTTAACAAGGATGTGGACATGACGCTAGGGTTAGGGTTGTGGTTGAGGGTTAGGGTTTAACAAGGATGTGGACATGACGCTAGGGTTAGGGTTGTGTTTGAGGGTTAGGGTTTAACAAGGATGTGGACATGACGCTAGGGTTAGGGTTGTGGTTGAGGGTTAGGGTTTAACAAGGATGTGGACATGACGCTAGGGTTAGGGTTGTGGTTGAGGGTTAGGGTTTAACAAGGATGTGGACATGACGCTAGGGTTAGGGTTGTGTTTGAGGGTTAGGGTTTAACAAGGATGTGGACATGACGCTAGGGTTAGGGTTGTGTTTGAGGGTTAGGGTTTAACAAGGATGTGGACATGAAGCTAGGGTTAGGGTTGTGGTTGAGGGTTAGGGTTTAACAAGGATGTGGACATGACGCTAGGGTTAGGGTTGTGGTTGAGGGTTAGGGTTTAACAAGGATGTGGACATGAAGCTAGGGTTAGGGTTGTGGTTGAGGGTTAGGGTTTAACAAGGATGTGGACATGACGCTAGGGTTAGGGTTGTGGTTGAGGGTTAGGGTTTAACAAGGATGTGGACATGACGCTAGGGTTAGGGTTGTGTTTGAGGGTTAGGGTTTAACAAGGATGTGGACATGACGCTAGGGTTAGGGTTGTGGTTGAGGGTTAGGGTTTAACAAGGATGTGGACATGAAGCTAGGATTAGGGATGCTGTCATCCTAGGGTACCCAAGCCTTTATCCTAACCTTCTTTTATCATTTTACGTTTTATCCTACCTTCTTCTTTGGACCTGTAAATTGCTGGAGCTTGGCTTTCCCTGTGACCCAAGGTGCAAGAGCCCTGCTTCGAGTAGCTCCGGCTCAATTTAACCACTTGTTATCATTAAGAAAAAAACAACACAATTTCTCCCTAATTTGAGCTTGTTCTTGTTGCCCTGTTGTGTTTTTAGATCTCTGTCTCTGGCCAGACTGGCAGCCCTGTGAACGAGGTGTTTGTGTCCCACCTGGATGCTGAGTTCCCGGAGTTTAAAACACTCAGAGAAAATCTAAAACAAGGTACTGTTGTCACAACTGTGAATGCAGCATGAACCGTGTTGTCAGGACAGGGACAGAAACTAGATGGTCCTGTAACTGAATCTGTTGGTGATTGCATAATGTCTTAACTGCAGAGAGATCTAGTCTGCGACGAACAAGGAAGACACATGGACCCTGTGGAGCGGTGGTTTCTATGAATTACACTAAGGTACTTTCTGAAGCCTTTCTTCCCTATTTGTGTTATAGAGTATTTGATTAGTGGTTAGTGAATGTGTTCATGCTTGGTTAGTGTAGTCACAGTATCATTGTAATAATTTAGGAACAAGTAGTACGCATTTAAATGAAAAGTAACTATGGAAATATCTAGATATCCTTTAAATCTGTATGGCATAATGTCTTAACTACAGTACCAAATGTGCCTGTGTCTCAAATGCTTTCTGCAGGTCTCCTTGAGCAAACAAGAGGTTGTCCAGGGAATGTCAGTCATGACTTGTGGAGTGGTCATCAGTGCAATATCACCCAATGAAACAGAAGGTTTGCATTAAAACATGCAGTAACTACCTAGCGGTTCTCAATAGCAACTTGGTTTCATTACCTCAAATCAGCAATTTGTCATCCCTACTTTCCCTAGGTCTTGATTCCCTAACTGTCCATTTTGACAGTACAAATCCCAGATGCTGCACGGTAAGGATATTTCTGAATGAATGATAATAAATCATTGAGACCCCAGTAATACCATATGGAAAGTACTAAAACTGTCAGTCAGGCAACACACTGCCAGATGTGGTTTCTTGATCTTATCCTCATGTCTCACCTCCAAAGTAGATGATTGATTAAGGCAATTATATATAATGGTAGAGGTTTGATTTGAGCCCATAAATGCAAAAAGGGTAGGCATACAGTACTGCAGTTTGGAGTAACATCACACAATGATTTTTGCTCCTAACCTATCAGGATATTTAATTTGACCATGCTGTGTTGACAGGAGATCAGAACCCAAAACATTAAAATCAGAATCCTGGAGGATAAGACCTTCACTGTTTGTCTGGACAAAGACTGTCGCAGGAAATACACACATGTGCAAAGGTCAGAGATCATACTCATCAGCAATATAATGCCATGATGCTCTACCATCTCTACTATTGATGAATGCTATACAGTAGTTATTTAGTTGTCTTTTACAGAGAATTTCCCTGGGCTCACACTGTAATAACTAAGTAACTAACACTCTTCTACAGCATTGAGATCTCTCCATGTTTGGATCCAGGGTATTGCCTCCAGACAAGTTCCAAGTTCAGTGTGGGAGAGGAGAGGGAGGCGGGGCTGCACAAATACATGTGCAAGATCCTGCCTCTGCCAATCAACACCTTCACTGGCATCAACCACTGAGGGGATTTGATTATTTAGCCCGGGCTCTGTCCCAGGCGTGAGCCAGGTGCTCCGCTCTGGCCAATGGCGAAGTAAGCTCAAAACAAAAGTGACATCGGTTATGAGTAATGAGTAGGATTCTGTGTTTTCACATGCGAAAGGGATTTATTTTGATTAAAAAGTGTTTTATCTGCCTTCCCAATGAAATCTAGTTTGAAAATTCTAACATATATTTTATGAAAAGAGCTGTTGTATGTATTTTTTTAATATTTTTATTATGATCCCCATTAGCTGTTGCAAAAGCAGCAGCTACTTTTCCTGTGTTCCACTCATAACATGTAACATGATATAATACAGAATATTAATAGACAAAAACAGCTCAAGCACAGAACTACATAACAAAAAACATTTTGGAATACACACGTAGCCTACATATCAGTACATACACGCAAACTATCTAGGTGAAATAGGGGGAGGTGTTGTGCCGTGAAGGGTTACTTTATCTGTTTTTTTAAACCAGGTTTGCTGTTTATTTGAGCAGTATAAGATAATGGCTCAATATAATACTGTACGCTTTCTCAAATTTGTTCTGGGTTTGGAGACTGTGAAAAGACCCCTGGTGGCATGTCTGGTTGGGTACGTGTGTGTGTCAGTTGTAGATTGACGATGCAAACAATTTGGGATTTTCAACACAATGTTTCTTATAAAAAGAAGTGATGCAGTCGGTCTCTCCTTTATATCAGCCCTCTGTGTCACGCCTGCGCCCACTCTTACCCCCTGGCACTCGAAGGTGCCAGGCTCTCCAGCAAAGCACACTTCTGCCATCATCACTACACACACCTGCCTTTCCCCCGTCACTCGCGTCAGAGATTTTTGGATTCACCTGGACTCAATCACCTCTGTCATTACCTTCCCGATATTTGTCTGGTTCCCCGCTCTGTTCCCTGCTTCTGCATTAATTGTTGTTTGTCTTTGTTTACCCATGTGCTGACACTGTTCCTGATTAAATGTTTGACTCCCCATACCTGCTTCTCATCTCCAGCATTGGTCATTACACTCTGACTACAATGATAAGCAAGACGTGCCGCTCTGTTCTGGGCCATGTGTTTTGACCATGACAGTTGACAATCTAAGATAACACCAAGTAATTTAGTCTCCTCAACTTGTTCAAAAGCCACACCATTCATTACCAGAGGTTTAGAACTTAGGGAATGATTTGTACCAAATACAATGCTCTTAGTTTTAAACATGTTCAGGACCAGTTTATTACTGGCCACCCAACAGACTGCAACTCTTTGTTTAGGGTTTCGGTGACTTCATTAGCTGTGGTTGCTGATGTGTATATGGTTGAATCATCAGCATGGACACACATGCTTTGCTTAATGCCAGTGGCAGGTCATTGGTAAAAATAGAAAAGAGTGGAGGGCCTAGAGAGCTGCCCTGCGGTACAACACACTTTTACATATTTGACATTAGAGAAGCTTCCATTAAAGAAACCCCTTTGAGTTATATTAGATAGATAGCTCTGAATCCACAATATGGCAGAGGTTGAAAAGCCATAACATATATGCTTTTTTCAACAACAGGTTATGGTCAATAATATCAAAGGCTGCACTGAAATCTAACAGTACAGCTCCCACAATCTTCTTATTAATTTCTTTCAACCAATCATCTGTAATTTGTGTCAGTGCAGTACATGTTGAGTGCCCTTCTCTATAAGCATGCTGCTTGTCTGTTGTTAATTTGTTTACAGAGAAATAGCATTGTATTTGGTCAAACCCATTTTTCCCCCAACAGTTTGCTAAGAGCTGGTAGCAAGTTTATAAGTCTTCTGTTAGAACCAGTAAAGGCCACTTTACCACTCTTGGGTATCTGAATGACCTTGGCCTCCCTCCAAGCCTGAGGACAAAGAATTTCCTCTAGGCTCAGATTAAAGAGATGAAAGTGGCTATAGAGTCAGCTACCATCCTCAGTAGCTTTCCATCTAAGTTGTCATTGCCAGGAGGTTTGTCATTATTGATCGATAAAAATTATTTCCCCACCTCCCCCACACTAACTTTACAAAATTCAAACTTCCAATGCTTTTCATTTATAATTTTTTTAATTTTTATGCATGAATATGATGGCTCACTGTTCATTGTTGGCATTTCCTGCCTAAGTTTGCCACTTTGCCAATTAAGTAATCATTAAAATAATTACCAACATCGAGTGGTTTTGTGCTGAATAAGCCATCTGATTCAATGAAAGATGGGGTTGAATTTGTCTTTCTGCCCATAATTTCATTTAAAGTCCTACAAAATGTTTCATATAATTGATCTTGGCTTCATAATACAGTTTATTCTTCTTTTTGATGCGTTTAGTCACATAATTTCTCAGTTTGCAGTAAGTCAGCCAGACTTATTAACCACTCCTTTAGCCTCATCTCTTTCAACCATACAGTTTTTCAATTATTCATCAATCCATGGAGCCTTAACAGTTCTAACAGTCAGTTTCTTATTTAACTGAGACATGTTTATCAATAATTGGAAGAAGCAGTATCAGAAATTCATCAAGTGCAATGGCATTAATCATATAAGACCAAAAATGTTTTTTTTTGCGTCATCCACGTTCAAGTGGATGATCTTGTTCCTGTAGTGTTTGTAAACACCCTGGTTGTTTGTTTCTGAGTGATGCAACATGTGCCTAGTAGACAACATGACGGAGCAGATTACTGTTCAATTTGAGAATTGCGCTCATTCCCTCACCACTTTTGCCCATTCACGCCATGGGCCATAGACAGGCACTGTGGTTCAGCTTAATCGATGCCAATGCCTAGTAGTGTGGGGGGGGGGGGGGGGGGTTCAACAGGCACAGTACATTATTTAGAGCTGTCACTCCTGTCTACAAAAGTGCAGAGATATTCTTGAAACACAACTATCTTCTGTAACACAGCATACTGACTGTATAAAGACATGTTTATCAGTTGTATATTTCCTTGCAAATTCCTGATGGACAGTCCAGTGAATTGTTGATGTTTTGAATGTATTTCATTTGGATTGCTTTCTACAGTGCTTGTTTGCAATAAATGTTATGTTTACACTATGCTATTAAAGGAAGGCACTGTGTTGGTAAACACAGAGGAAATTACTTCTTACATCTTACCCGATTTAAATGTTTAGAATTAATAACATAATTTTGACTGTGTGGATTGTTTGTATTAATAAACTATGAGTTCATTTAATCATGTAGCACTGGGCAAACTCACTACCAGAGCTGTTTCTATTATATTTTACCTGTCTCGCGTAGTTGTCATCCTCACGCCCTGATGGCGCTGCAGACAAACGGCTTAATGCGTGCAAGGTGCACGACAACTGCTTTAACAACTACAGAGAGGTGATATCAGGTGGTAATGACAGAACCATATAATTGACGTAAAAAGTCAGAGACAAAATGACCGAGCACAAAGAATAACCGTACGTTTATTAAAGTACTTTCAAAAAGCAGAAGTTGTGTAAAACAGTTTACTGTAAAAGATGACGTGGACGGAGTGGACATGCTTCGGATGAAACAGGTGCATTGACTAGCCTCTAACACACCAGCTGCGCTGAAAATTTGATTCATCGTTTTGACGGTTAACCATTGTAGCCTACTGATGTTAGTGGTTGTTTTTGGCTCTATTGAATTAGCTTACAGTTTTTTATTGAAGGTTTGATTGGGGGCATATGGCCCATTATATCTTTATTTTCAGTGATTTCAGTAATTCTTCGAATATAGGCATTCGTTAGTTAAATAAAAACAAAATGATTATATCCTTATATCCTTATTGCTATTTACCCATTCTTTATTTTAAGCTATATGGTATTATTTACCAGGTATTCAAACATTAACCAAATAGTAAATGTACATGTTAGCTACTGTTTGAAATATGTTTATAAGGATTTCTATACATATTATTTGTATGTATTCACAGTGTGTGCTCTGTATGAAGATAGTCTGTGAGACAGCGAGTTCAGCCATGAAGAGGAACAAGCAGATCGTCATTAAGGGTGCTCTAGCCCTCGCCAGCACCTTCCACTTCCTGTATTCTTGTGCCAGAGCCTGCATCCTCCCCATCCTCACCCTGTACCTCAGATACCTGGGCCTCACTCCCTCCATGACGGGCCTTCTCATGAGCACCAAGCATCTCATCTCCCTGGTCTGGAGCCCTCTGGCCAGCTTTCTGTCCAAAAACTACAACAAGAGGAGGGCAGTGATTACAGGGTCTCTGGTCTGTTCAGCAGGGGCAGCCCTCATCCTCCTGCTTATCCCATCCACAGGCGTCGAGACGCTGACCAGTCACTGCAACATCACTCACCTCAGTGTGAACTCCACTGAAGAGCTGAGTGACTATGTGCGTGTTGTTGGCAGTGTAATGTCTACCACCCGCACTACCATTGTGTCCCAGTCAGCAACACATGAATCTTCACCTTTAGAGACAACCATTGACACTGTCTTCCGCTGTTTCAATGAGCAAAGCCACAACCTACACACTTCAGCTGCAACATTCCAACAATGTGGCTTCTCAGTGGTCACACGTAAATCTATCTGTGGCCAACCACAGTAAAGGAGGGAAGAGAAATGTCTTAGAGTCCCACCATGGTGCCTCCAAGACTTCGCCCACAGTGAGGAGGGTTAGCAGGTCAGCAGAAAAGGAGAAGCAAAGGGAGAAGGATGAGGCCCGCTTAGAGTTCCTGGACAGCCTCAAAGTTATGGACGTCCAGCACCAGCTCTTCTTCATGCTCCTCATCGTGGTGTCGATATGGGAGCTGATGGCCGCCCCTCTGGAATGGACAGTGGACGATGGGCTCTATGAGTATTTGGATTTTGTGGATGCGTCTGATCACTATAGTAGTACAGGAGTGTGGGGGTTGCTTGGGGCTGTGTGTGGGGTGAGTGGTGCAGGACTGCTGGTGAGCCACCTGGACTGCCTCATTGGCTCACACACACCCAGGGAAGCTGTCCACTTCTACTCCTATGCAGCTGTGACAACACTGGCTGTGCCTGTGGTGACCTTCCTGCCCCTCTACCTAAACAAGAAGCATAGTCGCTCCACTGGGCTCTTCAAAGCTTTACAGCTGGTGCGAGGGGACCTCCGTGCCCTGCTGTGTGCTGCCACTGCCTTCCTAATGGGGCTGGCGGGGTCTGCGGTGGATGACTTATTGCTGTGGCAGATGCAGGACCATGGGAGCAGCGAGCTGCACATGGGCCTCTCTTTAAACGTAGCGTTGCTCTCCCGGGCCGCCTTCCCTCTGCTGAGTGGTCGGGTGTCGAAGCTCCTGAGCCCAGGCAGGGTGCTGCTGGTGGGGACGGCCTGCCTGGCCCTGCAGTGCCTCTACTACTCCTTCCTGTGGGGCCCATGGGCTGCAATACCTGTCCAGGTGCTGAGCTGCTTCAGCAGTGGCGCCCTCTGGTGGGCAGTGCAAGTGCAGTGCGAGGACGACCACGCCGGGCACAGAGAGGAGCGTGAGGAGGGTCTACCAGGCCCTCTCTCTGGACCTGGGGGCAGGGCTGGGCAGCATGGCCGGGGGGGTTGTTGTCCACAGGTTTGGGGTATCTGTGCTATTCAGAGGGGTAGCGGTGATGCTGCTCCTGTGGTGCCTGTTTCTACCCCTGCTCCAGTGGAAAGCCCCACCCCAACGCAGGATCAACTACTCCCGCCTCCTCGCTTCTGACACCAGTGAAGTGAGCGAATCAGAGTCGGAGCAGGAGACAGACTGGCTGGAGAAAGCCATGGAGGATGACAAGCAATAATAACATGGGTTGGAGTATAAATCATTAGACCTAAGGAACAATATGCAACATAATGGAAGGATGACAGTATCAATTCTGCTCCTGGAGGATTCCACCACCACTTACGGACATGTCACTCTTCATTTAGTCTGCCTTCTTGCTGCTCCACAAACTGCTAAGTGAATCTGTCGCAGGCTGGTTTAATTGAAAACTCAGTATTGCTTTTTAATTATCTTTACTGCAGCTTTATTCATTTAGTGCTAATGCTCTAGCATTCCCCACCTGCCCAGAAGGCGTTTTACCTTCTTCAGTTAAATTAAACACATGGACTGCAAGCCTCACTATTGCACTGGAGGTAGATCCACTGTGAATGCAGAGTGATGATAAACTGTCATTTGCATAAGTTATCAAGAAACTCTGGATAGCAAATAACGGAGAAGAATTAGGTGTGGGCAGGTGACTGTGCGAGTGCTTATGAGTGTTACTACGGTCCACGTTAGGCAGCTTTACTGTCTGTAACATAAGGCCTCTTGAGTGCAGGTGTGGTCTTTGGGCGAGACAAAACCCTGGACTAACAGACTCCTCCTGAATGTGTGGTTTAGCCTGCTCTCACATGGCAATGATACTTACTGTTTTGAGTCCACTGTGAAAATGTTATGTATTGTTCAACTGTAGTAGAACTCACCCCTTGGGTCAGTTTTCCAACTAAACATGAAGTGCATGTTGTGTGGGGGAAGTATTAGAAGCTATCTGTGGTTGGTTGCTGAACTTGTAGGTTAGATGGTGTTTGCTAAACCTGTATTTCAAAGGATGTTTGCCAAACTTGCCACAGGTGACATGGCCCATTTTGACCTGACTGTTATTTCAGCATATCCACCAGAGACACTAATATAGTTTAGCACCTCTCCCTGAAACCTTTGTCTAATTTACAGTGCTTGGAGTGGATATAACAGTACATTACATACAGTGGTTGATATACATGTCCAATGACTAGTAGTATATCAATAAAAAGATTAGTATTATTGTGCCTTGAAGACATTCTCAAATATTGATGACTGGCATTACAATACCTTTTGTTTATCTAATGTTTATAGTATGTTTATTGATACATTGCAAATCAATGCAGTAGACAGTATATGTCAATACCTCACAACAGCATAGTGTCAAACATCAGAAAATGTCTTGTAGTGTTTTTAAAGAACACAAGCAGGAAACCCATTGCCTCTTGTGTCAATATCAATACGCCTCTTAATGTAACAAAGCAAAGGTCAGCAGTATGTGGAAATCCTCTTGAATCTTTGTATTTGGCCTTGTCTGTCATGACTCATGACTGTGGAGAACAGTCAGTTGAGTGAAAAGGAGCTGTCAACCTGGGCAGGCGCCGGACGGTGGTCCTTCTGTTCACGTCCACCTCATTCTGTTGACCTACTCACGCACTATCATGACCTTATCAGCCAGAGATTTAAAATGTGGGGGGGGTGACTTGTCACCTCATGAAATTGATTTAACTCTTTTATATTTGTATCTGTCTGTGTACTGTAGACCTACAGGATACTGCTCTCTACTGATGACTTTAGTCTGAAGTCCCTGTGTGTACACAGCTGCTGGATCAGTTTATAGGGTAAGTGATGTTGCCCTGGGCTTGGAGAGCTTCCACCTACTGGCCAGAGGCAGCACCTGCTACCAGCCCATTCTCTCCAGACCAGACAGAGCTGGCTGACAGCCCCATTCAGTGAACATCGATGAGGCTTCCAATACAGCAGCAGCATCTGTCCTCAAGGGCCCTGCAGGATGAAATCATGTCAGCTCCAGCATAAACTCAATCCGGCATGGAAAATGAATGGTGGAAGCTGATATCACATGTGAATGTTATTCATTCTTTCATTTTTTTGAGGTGGGGGAATATTGATCCCCTCCTAACCTTACCTTTGCAAGTCACAAGGTGGCGCTTCACGTTCAATTTCAGTCATTTGACTCGAGCTGTGTCCGTGGTGCTGAAATCACACTATTCTGCAAATACATAGCCGACGTTCAACATGTATTCTCCACGTGGTGATGGTGTTTCCTTATGGCCACGTAAATAAATAGGCTGCGCTGTGTAATTACATTTTCAAATAGGCTAAAGTAGGCTAAGGGTATTTATCTGCTACTGATTTATCATTATCAAGCCTGGAGTCGTTCAAACCGAAGAAATGGAAAAGGAGCGAAAATCCCCCAAACAATATGAGTCTTTGGAACGAAGCAAATTGGATGGAAAAGCTGATAAGAAGGGTGAGCCTTTGCAAAATGCTTAATTATATACAGTACATAGCATAGAAAGTTGTATATATGCGGGCTGCCTTTGTATCTATTCTACTGTGAGTTTGTTTTGCATGAGGATAAATTGAGTTTGATAGAACGTGGTGCTGAAATCTTATCGTTTACGTCTATTTTCTTTACAAAAATCCAATATGTTTTGTGATTTGGAGACTTTATGAAGATTATATTTGATACTTAAAATGAGCTCCATCTATACATTGAATACTTGCAGTAATTCAGATGAGATGCACTTGTTGTCATATTCTTAATGGCTACAAGCCTCAAAATGTTACTCTGGTCCATGTGCTGATCATAAAATGAAACACTTGACTGGGTTAAGGACACTCATTGGTGAGTGGAATGGAGTAGTGATCTGATATTCTTGTGTAATGTCTGTTTTCTTCTTCTGTACTAGTAGAATCATTACATGGACATAGACCATGGATCGTGTTACTGCATTTAGGAGTGAAAGCCATAACGGGAAGACAGATGGATAGATCGATTCGATCTGAGAGTGAGAATTATTTTCTGAAAAGAGAACTTGGTGCAACAAGGCATAGAACAGAGCGTGCAGGAGGCACGGAGTACACTTTAAAATGACATCTGAAGGCTGGGGGCAGCAAGGCGAACTGAAGAGCGACTTTTCTTGGAATTAGTAGGCAAAATGATGGAAATTCAGGGTGTTTGAGCTGAGGTTGAGGAAGTCTTTGTTTTGCTTCCTCTTAGTGTTTTCGGTATGCGGAGGGGCTCAGTAGAGTGGACTGGTATCCTAAAAGGAGACGTGAAACTGCTGTTCTGACTCATTGTGTTACTCTGTCTGTACAGGTGCAGTGTGAGGATATGACTCACCTTTGCCTCTAGCTGTGACTCTTCACAGGCGACACAGCGAGAGACGGTGATGAGTCTCTAAAAAGGTGAACAGGAACGGAGTATAGCCAGACACACACAGAGCCCTGGTAAAGCTCTGGTAATCCAAAATGACATTTTGAAATCCAATTGTGAGGAGCAATTTTCACAATAGGGGCAGAATATTGCCTCCGGGGAAAGGCACACACAGCAGGCAACCCACGATCAAAACACAGACGTCAAGCTTGAACTGAGGATTTCTTCAAAATGCGTAATTAGTGAAGATCCATTGGGGGAAAAAACTATCGGGAGCTGCTAAAACGTAAATGATGATATGTGGGTGTTAGATGGCATTAGCCTTGTTATCCCTGCTGATTTGGCCTCTGTTTTCACCTAATGTTGTCTTTTCTGACAAGGTGAGGTGATTAAGAGCCAATTGCAGCACTGTTGGAGGAGTCATAACTGGTCTGTGAGGAGGCTGCAGGATGAACAGCAATGATGCATTACTGGGCTTTCAGTGGGCTGCAGGATTACATAGTGGTGAGGAGTCTACCTGGGCACCTGGAGGTCAGAGGGAGTTGTTGACTCTTCAGGGCAGTTCACTATGGGAGGTGTCCTGAGTTGTCTCATTAAACTAATGTTAACTAAGAACACAATAGCATTGGATCAGAAAAGCCCCTCTGTAACAATAGACTAAAGAAGGACATCTCAGCCTTTTAATCCAAAACTGAGATCCGAGTCATTTGTCATCATCAAGCTGCCTCAAATTCCCCTCACCATCATGCTCAGTTCTTTCACTCATCCCCAGCCAGTGTAGCGCAAGTCTGTAGAGCTTTACACTGAGCAATGGATGGTTTATTCCAATTATCCAACCCATCGTCTGTTGTAGGATGGAGCATTTCTAGACCAAATGAAGAGGAATCTACATGATTATCAGTTATTGTAAACTAGTCCTAATTCCAAATGATTTATTGTTGTAGTTGCCCAATATACGTTCATGTACCAGTTAGTGTATGCATTGTTTACATATGTATAGTGTTTGACAGTTCTAAGCCACTGCAGGTTGAGATGACTATAATGGAGATGATTATATTCAGTGTGTCATATCATCTTGGGAAACTAGGATCTCCTCACGGATAGCAATCACAGCGCTTCACAGACTATGACCAATGAAACAGACCGGCCCCCTCCTGGCACCACTGCCAAATTAGGAAATGTTAATGAGACTGCACGAGTCTACTCAATTGATGACCTTAACCAGTTCATTATAGATTCTAGAAATGTACTAGTTCATGGGTGCTCAGCATCTCTTTCCTACTTTAATTGTCACTGATTCTGTCTTCTTTCTCATTGTCTGATATTATTTCTCATTGTTCATGAAACTCAGACATGTATCAATATCCTGAATTCAACTGTTTAGCGAGAGCTGCCGTCATGCCATCCCAATCTCAGCACCACTGAGTCTCTGCCCAGCCTGGCAGTGTGCCACTCAGAAAGGCACGTTCCCTCCATGCTGTCCCACTGGGGGAGGAAACCCAGGAAGCGTGCTGCACACATGCTGTAATTAAGGCAGGCTGAAGACACACACTCACCACCATGCACACACCCACCCACCACTTATGTTGCTGCCATACTTTTTACTATTGTTGTTGTTATTATTATTATTATTTATCCTGGTACCAGTCACTTTCTCATAATCTCTGCCTACATGTACATACAGTGCCTTGCGAAAGTATTCGGCCCCCTTGAACTTTGCGACCTTTTGCCACATTTCAGGCTTCAAACATAAAGATATAAAACTGTATTTTTTTGTGAAGAATCAACAACAAGTGGGACACAATCATGAAGTGGAACGACATTTATTGGATATTTCAAACTTTGTTAACAAATCAAAAACTGAAAAAATGGGCGTGCAAAATTATTCAGCCCCTTTACTTTCAGTGCAGCAAACTCTCTCCAGACGTTCAGTGAGGATCTCTGAATGATCCAATGTTGACCTAAATGACTAATGATGATAAATACAATCCACCTGTGTGTAATCAAGTCTCCGTATAAATGCACCTGCACTGTGATAGTCTCAGAGGTCCGTTAAAAGCGCAGAGAGCATCATGAAGAACAAGGAACACACCAGGCAGGTCCGAGATACTGTTGTGAAGAAGTTTAAAGCCGGATTTGGATACAAAAAGATTTCCCAAGCTTTAAACATCCCAAGGAGCACTGTGCAAGCGATAATATTGAAATGGAAGGAGTATCAGACCACTGCAAATCTACCAAGACCTGGCCGTCCCTCCAAACTTTCAGCTCATACAAGGAGAAGACTGATCAGAGATGCAGCCAAGAGGCCCATGATCACTCTGGATGAACTGCAGAGATCTACAGCTGAGGTGGGAGACTCTGTCCATAGGATAACAATCAGTCGTATATTGCACAAATCTGGCCTTTATGGAAGAGTGGGAAAAAAAAGATATCCATAAAAAGTGTTGTTTAAAGTTTGCCACAAGCCACCTGGGAGACACACCAAACATGTGGAAGAAGGTGCTCTGGTCAGATGAAACCAAAATTGAACTTTTTGGCAACAATGAAAAATGTTATGTTTGGCGTAAAAGCAACACAGCTCATCACCCTGAACACACCATACCCACTGTCAAACATGGTGGTGGCAGCATCATGGTTTGGGCCTGCTTTTCTTCAGCAGGGACAGGGAAGATGGTTAAAATTGATGGGAAGATGGATGGAGCCAAATACAGGACCATTCTGGAAGAAAACCTGATGGAGTCTGCAAAAGACCTGAGACTGGGACGGAGATTTGTCTTCCAACAAGACAATGATCCAAAACATAAAGCAAAATCTACAATGGAATGATTAAAAAATGAACATATCCAGGTGTTAGAATGGCTAAGTCAAAGTCCAGACCTGAATCCAATCGAGAATCTGTGGAAAGAACTGAAAACTGCTGTTCACAAATGCTCTCCATCCAACCTCACTGAGCTCGAGCTGTTTTGCAAGGAGGAATGGGAAGAAATTTCAGTCTCTCGATGTGCAAAACTGATAGAGACATACCCCAAGCGACTTACAGCTGTAATCACAGCAAAAGGTGGTGCTACAAAGTATTAACTTAAGGGGGCTGAATAATTTTGCATGCCCAATTTTTCAGTTTTTGATTTGTTAAAAAAGTTTGAAATATCCAATAAATGTCGTTCCACTTCATGATTGTGTCCCACGTGTTGTTGATTCTTCACAAAAAAATACAGTTTTATATCTTTGTTTGAAGCCTGAAATGTGGAAAAAGGTCGCAAAGTTCAAGGGGGCCGAATACTTTCGCAAGGCACTGTATCTACCTCAATACTCCAGTATCCCTGTACATTGTACATTTGGTGCTGGCACTGACCCTGTATATAGCTTATTTTTTCTCATGTTTTGTTTTAGTTTAGTTATACTATTTTGATATGGAATACTTCACTGTTGGGTAGGGTTTACAAGTTAAGCATTTCACTGTACTTGTGCATGTGACAAATGAAACTTCTATGACACAATCATGTTGTGCTGGGATAGGTGGCGCGAGCAGAATAAGCAGTCATTTGTTCCCATTTTTGTGCTGATGCACAGTACTATGTCAATGTAGCAGTAGAATATCTTGCTAATACATTAAATGACCAAAAGTATGTGGACACCTGCTGGTCGAACATCTTATTCCATTCCATCTCATTAATATGGAGTTGGTCCCCCTTTGCTGCTATAACAGCCTCCACTCTTCTGGGAAGGCTTTCCACTAGATGTTGGAACACTGTTGCAGGGACTTGCTTCCATTCAGCCACAGGAGCATTAGTGAGGTCGAGCACTGTTTTTTGGCTGATTAGGCCTGTTTGATGGGGTTGAGGTCAGGGCTCTGTGTAGGCCAGTCAAATTCTTCCACACCTCAACAAACCATTTCTGTATGGACATCGCTTTGTGCTGAAACAGGAAAGGGCCTTCCCCAAACTGTTGCCATAAAGTTGAAAGCACAGAATCATCGATAATGTCATTGTATGCTGTAGCATTAAGATTTCTCTTCACTGGAACTAAGGGGCTTAGCTGAACCATGAAAAACAGCCACAGACAATTATTCCTCCTCCACCAAAGTTTACAGTTGGAACTATGCATTGGAGCAGGTAGCGTTCTCCTGGCATCCGCCAAACCCAGTTTTGTCCGTCAGACTGCCAGATGGTGAAGCATGATTCATCACTTCCGAGAACTCGTTTCCACTGCTCCAGAGTCCAATGGCAGCGAGCTTTACACCACTCCAGCCGATGCTTGGCATTGCACATGGTGATCTTAGGCTTGTGTGCGGCTGCTCAGCCATAAAACCCCATATCATGAAGATCCCAACGAACAGTTATTGTGCTGACGTTGCTTCCAGAGGCAGTTTGGAACTCGGTAGTGAGTGCTGAAACCGAGGACAGACGATTTCTGTGCGTTATGAGCTTCAGCACTCGCCGGTCCTGTTCTGTGAGCCTGTGTGGCCGACCACTTTGCGGTTGAGGCGTTGTTGCTCCGAGACGTTTCCACTTCACAATAACAGCACTTACAGTTGACCGGAGCAGCTCTAGCAGGGCAGAAATTTGATGAACTGACTTGTTGGAAAGGTGGCATCCTATGACGGTGCCACGTTGTAAGTCACTGAGCTCTTCAGTATGGCCCATTCTCGTGCCAATGTTTGTCTATGGAGAATCTATGGCTGTGTGCCCGATTTTATACACCTGTCAGCAGTGGGTGAGGCTGAAATATCCTAATCCACTCATTTGAAGGGGTGTACACATGCTTTTTTATATACAGTGTATCTTTGTTTTCTTGTTTCCCTTCCAGCAGAGGAAGACATTGTCTCAATGGCGGACTCCACCATCACAATAGATCACATCGAAGGGGAGCTTTTCAGAATCGAGCGGATACGTGATGTTCTAGTACGGAGGGAATCAGAACTAAGATACATGTGAGCATTTTTTAAAATAACTATCCAATCACACCAACACTCAGTTTCGGACTCTTGGTGATTTATCAAAGCCCTCTAGTATGAGGTAGAAGAACAGGATACACATGTTGGGCCTTTTCAGTCACACATAACATCCATGCCCTGGCTCCTTGTGGAATGGTTGTGGTTGAACTGTAGCAGGTTTTCACAGGGCTCATTAGGGTTGATCCCCTCGGACTTGGTGATGCTGCACATATGACAGCATCTAGCGATTGTGCATGAAGGCGAATACTGTGTAGAGGACAGCAGCCTGCTGTCCTATTAGTCTACCAGCTCAGCTCGTACACTTGTCTCAACATGGACTTTGTTCTAAGAACAAACGGTTTTATACTCCTCTCTTTCCGATCCCCTTGGCTGTAATGTTTCTTCTTCATTATTGTGACATGTGCAGGGGAAAGAGGGGAGAGACTCAGAGAAAAGATAATGATGCTGGGTATGGGGAGGTCCAGTTGCTGGGGAGATGTGCACTGATGCGTACAGTAGCCTACATTCTCACTGTTCCTCCTCAAGACCCTAACTTTCTGGGTTGGAGCTTACATATAAGAAACCCTCGAAGTAAAACATCCTATGGGATTTCTGTGAGAATCAGTATGATTACTGAACACTAACCCTGCTCCACACTAACAATAATCACTATTGGCTAGGTAAACAACCACACTTCCGCTCACCATTAAGTAGATGAGCACAGCGGCACAGAGAGCTTTTCTCACTTTTTACTGTATCTGTGATTCCTCGTCTTTCATCTCCAGGGACAGGAGCATATTGACGCCAGTCGCTGCAGCGCTCAAGGTCTTTTCAAGGCTGACCACAGCTCTAACAGAGAGAAACTGAACAGTGATAGCATAATACCTTTGTTCATGTGGAAAGGTAATTACTGTTAGGTTTCTGATGTGTAAAGTAGCTTGTTTCCTTATCTACTTAGGTGGAAGTGAAATTAAAAACGAACAACATGACATGGTTTACTTATGGAATTAAATGAGAACTCTCATTTGCATGCAGTGCATTAGGTGTATGCAGTTCAGTGTGTATTCGTTAATGTTGTCGGCCCCACGAGGTTCTTTATTGTGAACGTGTAATGTCGGGATGCAGCTTCAGACACAATGACAGGGCAACACAAAGGGAATCCATATTAAAGCACGTACACAATTTCCACGCAAATAAGCTGTGATGCAGGTACTGTATTGGCCACTCCTATGAAGTGGCTTGAAAATAATAACACATATCCTGTGCTTAAAGGGCTTGGGGCATGTTTATCCAGGAGTTCCTTTTCCTCTTATTGTCTGATGGAAAAGCCCAGTTATCCAGAGCCTCAGTGTCTGACCAGTATTGTTTACTTAAACCTCCCTACCTGAGTCAATTAGTGAAATGAGATATGATGCAGCTGCAGCTCAGATAGATGGGGAGTGACTCATTCTCAGAGGCCCTGTGGCATCCAAGTTGATTCAGCTAATAAACCCTCAGCCAACAATCATTTCAGTCCACCTGGGAAGGGGAGAAAGCTAATTTAGTTCGTCATTTCCACTGAAGTTGTTTCTGTCTGTAGGATAGGCTAATATGGTTATTGCTATCATGTCTATGTTTACTAATCTGAAATGGGAAATCGCTTAAAATCTGTAGAGTTACATTCTACTATGTATTTGTCCATTTAAATGTACTGTGTTCGAATCGCTTGTGGAGTCACAAAATGGTATTTTTAAATAAAAGTAATTATCTCTACACTCATCTAGAGTATCTCTCCCAGTCTCCTAGCTCTGCCTGTCAGGCAGTTTTTTCAGTCGGCAGCAATTCTTTTTTAATCGCTATAATTTGCTGTTGTTATATTGACCACGTTCTAATGGAGGAGTCATTGCAGAAGCTGAGAGCTTTAGGAAAGTTATGCCTCAGTAGACAGGACAACTCCAGGGTTGTCTGGCACATTGTGGTCCCAGGGGAAGGGTGATCGCATCAGAAGGTCCTCTATGTCACAACCCTTATTACAGCCCAGCAGGATCTGTCTGACTGTAGTGACTGTCTGTCCTTAAGTGTTAACCCTAGTGTGGGGTTATACATGCAAGCCACAGTGTCTTCAGAGAGACCACTCAACACTGGAGCCAGCATCATTGTATCTTTAAGACTACAATCTCTCCGTCCTCTGTATTGAAGCATTCTGTATGGGCTTCAATTATTCTGTCAATAAGAGCAATTAGGATTGATTCCTGAGTGTCAGACTAAGTGTAGTACAGGGAGAAGAACAGCCACTGTATTGACAGTCGATACGTGACAGGATCCGATTCTCACCTCGTCCTGGGTTCTCTTCCCCTGGATCCTACTAAACGGCTGTGAAGAGAGATTGCCTTTGAAGTATATCAATGTGGTTTATGATTGAGAATGAAATAGATTCCTCCATTTTGTCCCCCTCAGGATGGACGACATTCAGCTTTGCAAGGAAATCACACGGCTGAAACAAGAACTTCAGAAGCTGGTGTCTGTTTCAGGTAGACCACCATACACTCTTAGGGAAAAGGCTTCTTTGACTGTTCCCTTAAGAGAACCCTTTTTGGTTCCAGGTAGAACCGTTTTGATTTCCAAGTAGAACCCTCTGTGGAAAAGGTTCTACATGGAACACAAAAGGGTTATTATACCTGTGACCAAAAGGGTTCTATCTGGAACCAAAAAGGGTTCTTCAAACCCTTTTGGTTTCTAGATGGCATCTTTTTTATGTGAGGTGACTCTCTCTCTGTGTGAGGTGAGGTGTTCAATTCACATTATAGAGAGCACACACTCGCTGTGCCAGAAAATGAGGAAATATCTGCATCAAAAGGGCTTATGGTCCAGCTAGTGCTCTAGGAAAACTAATAATAAAAGATTTGCAGGACAGACAAGCAGAAGATTTGGAGCACAACGTCCTCATTATCTCAGCTTATCATTTCAATGTTTCAGCCCCAGCCTCTCTCTGAATTATCTCACATTTGGTAGGTTAGATCCAGTGGTAATGCTATCCACTCCACTTTCTCAGTATTATCACAGGAACACCATGCACAGTCATCTGGTGGTTACAGATCCATCAGCCTAAGATTCATTTGCCTGGTTCTTAATCTTGAACTGGAGCTGTATCAATGCTTAATGATTCCTAACATCTATGATTACTATATGAACTGTCTGTGACTGCTGTATGACCACTCCATGACTATAATGTCTGTATGACTCCAGACACAGACAAATCCAACGAGGACCGGCAGAGGGAGGAGGAGTTGCTGCAGCAGATCCACAAGCTGGTGGAGACCAGGGACTTCCTGGTGGATGATGTGGAGTTTGAGAGGCTCAGGTGAGTGCTGCCATGATCTTACAGTTTTTTTCGATTGCTTAACGACAGTGGACACAACTGGAGTCACATGTGCAAAACTCTAACTACAGTCTGCACAGCAGCAGTTCATGTGGACCAAACTCTAGTTCGTTTTTCATTGCTTGAACACAGTTTTCAAAACTCTACACACTTATCCCATGACTTTAACCACAACCTGCACAACACTGTGGATTTACTGCACTTTGTTCAAATGCTAACACACTGCTGTCAAAACTGTGAACCACACATTCAAAACGGAATAGATTTCAGCCTTGTGCCTTTCAGACCCTGCTGATTGCAATTTCAGCTGAAAGGCTAAGCAGGTGTCTTGTTTTAGACTTGTTAGTGAACACACACACATATTACAGTATATATAGGTAGAGCTCAGAAAGACTCATTTTGGAAATGGAACAAGGAAGATGGGTTCGTGGAGGGAGAAGGGTGGCAGGGAGAGGGCGGATGCGTGGAGGAAGACAAAGAAGACAAAGAGCTGTTATTTCAGATGAAAGAAGGGCTACACTTATAGACCATGTCGTGAACCATGGTCTCTCATTGAGAGAGGCAGGGTTGAGGGTGCAACCCAATCTGCAAAGATCCACAGTGGCATCTGTAATGCGAATTTTCCATCATACAAACAGGTGAGAGTTACAGCCTTACAGTAAATGAAAACATTACAGGAATCTATTTTGTATTGCAATTCTAGAATATTTACACAGATATATATTACAGTAAGTTTGACTGTAAAATATATTTTTACAACAGGACCCAATGGCTGCCCCCAACAGGGGGAAGAGGAAAAATATTTTCAGATGCGCAGGAAAATGCTATTGTTGACATGGTTGTTGTCAACAATGCAATAAAACTGCGGGAGATTCAAGATAGAGTGCTGGCTGATAATGATATATTTGAAAATGTTAATTCTGTCAGCACAACAACTATTGCTCGAGTCCTAAAGAAACACCAAGTTACAATGAAACAGTTATACACTGTACCGTTCGAGAGAAACAGTGAACGGGTAAAAGAGCAAAGATACCAATATGTCCAGGTAAGACGTCTGAGGTTACGTACACAGCTATACAAAATATTTACAGTAAAAAAAACACTAGCATTTCTACAGTAAAACTGTGCACTTACTGTTTTTCAGAGAGTAATGGAGGTAGAAGCACTGGAAAGACCACATTCATTTGTATTTATCGATGAAGCTGGATTTAACCTTGCAAAAACACGGCGCAGAGGAAGGAATGTTATAGGTCAAAGGGCCGCTGTGGAGGTTCCAGGCCAAAGGGGGGGAAATATCACCATGTGTGCTGCAATGGCCAATGATGGTTTGCTTCTCAACACACCACTCATTGGCCCATACAACACAGAAAGGCTTATAGCTTTTCTAGAACAGCTCTATGCTCAGCTAGTGCCAGCAGAACAGGGGGAGCCAGTAAGAAACCCCCAAGTTTTTGTCATAGTTTGCGATAACGTTGCTTTTCACCACTCTGCAGCTGTCACAGATTGGTTTGCAGCACATCACAGATTTATGGTTTTGTACCTGCCTGCATATTCACCCTTCCTCAACCCAATAGAGGAGTTTTTCTCTGCCTGGAGGTGGAAAGTGTTTGGTCACCACCCACATGACCAAATGTCTCTTTTGGAAGCCATGCGTGCCGGATGTGAGGACACGAGTCCAGAGGACTGCCAGGGATGGATAAGGCACTCCAGAAGGTTCTTCCCCAGGTGCATGGCAAGAGAAAACTTTAGATGTGATGTTGAAGAAAACCTGTGGCCTGATGCTAGAGAGAGGCAGGATTATTTGTTCGAATTACAGTATGTAATTTTAGTTTCTACCTTTTTTTTCTCATTACTGTAATTCCGTAAATTACTACAGACTATTGAAGCAAACTGCTAATTTTCATTTACCTTAAAGAATTGTTATGTTCTAAAAAATGTAATAACTCATGTGAAAGAATGTCACTCTTTTCTTTGAAGAAAATATTACTTTGTATGAAGTCATTGAAATTGTTCAAACTGTAAAGATGAAAAGTTTGTATTTTCTGTATTGGTGTTTGATGCTAGTGTTTTTACTCTCAGTGTGTTCTGAGTGACAGTGTGTGTTATCTCAGTGAGGGTTGTGCATAGTGTTTGGCTGCACTGAGCGTGTTTTGAGCCATGTGTTAAGAGTTGTGTTGCTTGGAATGAGTATTGCAGGTGATGTGAACTGTTTAGCTCAGGTGACTGTTGGTAGTGCAGACTGTAGTTAGAGTTTTGCACATGTGACTCCAGTTGTGCCCACTGTCGTTTCGCAATCGAAAAAAACTGTAAAGGCAAGGAGGGTTGGGCCATCATGTTCTTAAAGGCAAGGGCTACCGTAACTATCCATGTTGCCGAAGTAGCATCTAGTGACTATTAATATTGGTGACACAGTCATTGTCACCTCTGAGCCATACTGTATCTGAGCCAGTTGGGGAACATTCTTCCATGTCGCTGTCAATGTGAATTAAACCCACGTGATCGATCTGTTGAGGTGGATTTAAAAGGATATTTTTCACTTCTGTGGTTTATAGAGTATTTTATTCTCTCTAGAGGCTGGGCTGAGCGTTGTGTGTTGCTCAGTGTATATTTAGTGTAAATGACAGTGAGTCACACGGAGGAAGCAAGCCCCTTCCACATTGCATTTGTTTACAGCGCTAAATTAGCTGTCTTGCATGTCAGGCATCCCTGCTTCTCTGACTACAAGTCTGAGTGACACTTTTGACAGCTCTCAGAAAGGTGGGTGACACGTGGGAAGCAGATACTTAATAATTTACAGTAAAGTGATGTTGACAGTAGAAAATCATGAAGAGAAAATGATGCATTGTTAAAGTGAATTCACACCATCCACACATATGAACAAATGTCAGAGGTGTTCTTTTATGCCTCTGTCTCTATCCAGTTGTTTGGTTGGTTATTTGTTTATTGTGTGTGTGTGTGTGTGTGTGCGTGTGTGTGTGTGCGTGTGTGTGTGCGTGTACGTGCTTATGTATGAATGTGTTTTATGGCAACAGGGGCTGTGAAAGCTATAGGAAGATTTTACCCTTTGTTAACTGTGCTCATACCACTAAATCTCCTTCAACAGAGAGAGAGAGGAGGACAAAGAAATGGCTGATTTCTTGCAGTCTAAATTCCCAAAGACCTCAAAGAAAAAAGGTATGTGCAAATGTGTTACCATAGTGCTGTGTAGTCAAGGTTCAAATATGAAGCTTCCTTATGTGCAGTTAGTCCAAGACACATTGAATGAACCAAGTAAAGATATGATGACATTAACAATGCTGATGAGGATGATAATGATGTCTCTTTTTTCCCCAGACATCACAGAGGACCGAAGGATGACCTCCAAAGCCCAGCAGACGTCGTCCACTCCCTTCGTCACCAAAACTGGTCTCACCCTTCTGAAGGAGTGTTGCGGCTTCACATGCTCTGTCATGTAGACTCCCTGCCCTGTGGAGAGACGGAGACACGTTGTTGGTTTCTGGATGGGGTTATTTGTGTTGAGTGGGCAGACAGAGCTCTCATACTTCGACTAAAACCCTAAACATATGTACAGTGACGGTTGGGACTGTGTTCCCATCAATTAATTTTATTGCTGGGTCATTGCACCAATTTAGTGCATTTTGAGAAGTGTAAAAAAATAACTTTAGATTTCAGCAAATTTTTACATTCTGTAATATATATATGACTGAGTCAAATAGGCTATAGATATGTCATATATATGACTGAGTCAAATAGACTATAGATATGTCATATATATGACTGAGTCAAATAGGCTATATATATGTCATATATATGACTGAGTCAAATAGGCTATATATATGTCATATATATGACTGAGTCAAATAGGCTATAGATATGTCATATATATGACTGAGTCAAATAGGCTATAGATATATGTCATATATATGACTGAGTCAAATAGGCTATATATATGTCATATATATGACTGAGTCAAATAGGCTATATATATATATGTCATATATATGACTGAGTCAAATAGGCTATATATATATGTCATATATATGACTGAGTCAAATAGGCTATAGATATGTCATATATATGACTGAGTCAAATAGGCTATAGATATGTCATATATATGACTGAGTCAAATAGGCTATATATATGTCATATATATGACTGAGTCAGATAGGCTATATATATGTCATATATATGACTGAGTCAGATAGGCTATATATATGTCATATATATGACTGAGTCAAATAGGCTATATATATATGTCATATATATGACTGAGTCAAATAGGCTATATATATATGTCATATATATGACTGAGTCAAATAGGCTATAGATATGTCATATATATGACTGAGTCAGATAGGCTATATATATGTCATATATATGACTGAGTCAGATAGGCTATATATATGTCATATATATGACTGAGTCAAATAGGCTATATATATGTCATATATATGACTGAGTCAAATAGGCTATATATATGTCATATATATGACTGAGTCAAATAGGCTATAGATATATGTCATATATATGACTGAGTCAAATAGGCTATAGATATATGTCATATATATGACTGAGTCAGATAGGCTATATATATGTCATATATATGACTGAGTCAAATAGGCTATAGATATGTCATACATATGACTGAGTCAGATAGGCTATAGATATATGTCATATATATGACTGAGTCAAATAGGCTATATATATATGTCATATATATGACTGAGTCAAATAGGCTATATACAGAGGGGAGAACAAGTATTTGATACACTGCTGATTTTGCAGGTTTTCCTACTTATAAAGCATGTAGAGGTCTGTCATTTTTATCATAGGTACACTTCAACTGTGAGAGACGGAGTCTAAAACAAAATCCAGAAAATCACATTGTATGATTTTTAAGTAATTAATTAGCATTTTATTGCATGACGTAAGTATTTTCTACATCAGAAAAGCAGAACTTAATATTTGGTACAGAAACCTTTGTTTGCAATTACAGAGATCATACGTTTCCTGTAGTTCTTGACCAGGTTTGCACACACTGCAGCAGGGATTTTGGCCCACTCCTCCATACAGAACTTCTCCAGATCCTTCAGGTTTTGGGGCTGTCGCTGGACAATACAGACTTTCAGCTCCTTCCAAAGATGTTCTATTTGGTTCAGGTCTGGAGACTGGCTAGGCCACTCCAGGACCTTGAGATGCTTCTTACGGAGCCACTCCTTATTTGCCCTGGCTGTGTGTTTCGGGTTATTGTCATTCTGGAAGACCCAGCCACGACCCATCTTCAATGCTCTTACTCAGGGAAGAAGGTTGTTGGCCAAGATCTCGCGATACATGGCCCCATCCATCCTCCCCTCAATACGGTGCAGTTGTCCTGTCCCCTTTGTAGAAAAGCATCCCCAAAGAATGATGTTTCCACCTCCATGCTTCACGGTTGGGATGGTGTTCTTGGGGTTGTACTCATCCTCTTCTTCCTCCAAACACGGCGAGTGGAGTTTGACGAAAAAGCTCTATTTTTGTCTCATCAGACCACATGACCTTCTCCCATTACTCCCTTGGGTCATCCAGATGATCATTGGAAAACTTCAGATAGGCCTGGACATGCGCTGGCTTGAGCAGGGGGACCATGCGTGCACTGCAGGATTTTAATCCATGACGGCGTAGTGTGTTACTAAAGGTTTTCTTTGAGACTGTGGTCCCAGCTCTCTTCAGGTCATTGACAAGGTCCTGCCGTGTAGTTCTGGGCTGATCCCTCACCTTCCTCATGATCATTGATGCCCCACGAGGTGAGATCTTGCATGGAGCCCCAGACCGAGGGTGATTGACTGTCATCTTGAACTTCTTCTGTTCTTGAACTTCTTCTGAGTCTGTTTGATTGAGTGTGTGGACAGGTGTCTTTTATACAGGTAACGAGTTCAAACAGGTGCAGTTAATACAGGTAATGAGTGGAGAACAGGAGGGATTCTTAAAGAAAAATGAACAGGTCTGTGTGAGCCGGAATTCTTACTGGTTGGTAGGTGATCAAATACTTATGTCATGCAATAAAATGCAAATGAATTACTTAAAAATTGTACAATGTGATTTTCTGGATTTTTGTTTTAGATTCCGTCTCTCACAGTTGAAGTGTACCTATAATAAAAAAGTACAGACCTCTACATGATTTGTAAGTAGGAAAACCTGCAAAATACTTATAAAATATCAAATACTTGTTCTCCCCACTGTATATGTCATATATATGACTGAGTCAGATAGGCTATATATATGTCATATATATGACTGAGTCAGATAGGCTATAGATATGTCATATATATGACTGAGTCAGATAGGCTATAGATATGTCATATATATGACTGAGTCAGATAGGCTATAGATATATGTCATATACAGTGCCTTGCGAAAGTATTCGGCCCCCTTGAACTTTGCGACCTTTTGCCACATTTCAGGCTTCAAACATAAAGATATAAAACTGTATTTTTTTGTGAAGAATCAACAACAAGTGGGACACAATCATGAAGTGGAAGACATTTATTGGATATTTCAAACTTTTTTAACAAATCAAAAACTGAAAAATTGGGCGTGCAAAATTATTCAGCCCCCTTAAGTTAATACTTTGTAGCGCCACCTTTTGCTGCGATTACAGCTGTAAGTCGCTTGGGGTTTGTCTCTATCAGTTTTGCACATCGAGAGACTGAAATTTTTTCCCATTCCTCCTTGCAAAACAGCTCGAGCTCAGTGAGGTTGGATGGAGAGCATTTGTGAACAGCAGTTTTCAGTTCTTTCCACAGATTCTCGATTGGATTCAGGTCTGGACTTTGACTTGGCCATTCTAACACCTGGATATGTTTATTTTTGAACCATTCCATTGTAGATTTTGCTTTATGTTTTGGATCATTGTCTTGTTGGAAGACAAATCTCCGTCCCAGTCTCAGGTCTTTTGCAGACTCCATCAGGTTTTCTTCCAGAATGGTCCTGTATTTGGCTCTATCCATCTTCCCATCAATTTTAACCATCTTCCCTGTCCCTGCTGAAGAAAAGCAGGCCCAAACCATGATGCTGCCACCACCATGTTTGACAGTGGGTTGGTGTGTTCAAGGTGATGAGCTGTGTTGCTTTTACGCCAAACATAACGTTTTGCATTGTTGCCAAAAAGTTCAATTTTGGTTTCATCTGACCAGAGCACCTTCTTCCACATGTTTGGTGTGTCTCCCAGGTGGCTTGTGGCAAACTTTAAACAACACTTTTTATGGATATCTTTTTTTTCCACTCTTCCATAAAGGCTAGATTTGTGCAATATACGACTGATTGTTATCCTATGGACAGAGTCTCCCACCTCAGCTGTAGATCTCTGCAGTTCATCCAGAGTAATCATGGGCCTCTTGGCTGCATCTCTGATCAGTCTTCTCCTTGTATGAGCTGAAAGTTTAGAGGGACGGCCAGGTCTTGGTAGATTTGCAGTGGTCTGATACTCCTTCCATTTCAATATTATCGCTTGCACAGTGCTCCTTGGGATGTTTAAAGCTTGGGAAATCTTTTTGTATCCAAATCCGGCTTTAAACTTCTTCACAACAGTATCTCGGACCTGCCTGGTGTGTTCCTTGTTCTTCATGATGCTCTCTGTGCTTTTAACGGACCTCTGAGACTATCACAGTGCAGGTGCATTTATACGGAGACTTGATTACACACAGGTGGATTGTATTTATCATCATTAGTCATTTAGGTCAACATTGGATCATTCAGAGATCCTAACTGAACTTCTGGAGAGAGTTTGCTGCACTGAAAGTAAAGGGGCTGGATAATTTTGCACGCCCAATTTTTCAGTTTTTGATTTGTTAAAAAAGTTTGAAATATCCAATAAATGTCGTTCCGCTTCATGATTGTGTCCCACTTGTTGTTGATTCTTCACAAAAAAATACAGTTTTATATCTTTGTTTGAAGCCTGAAATGTGGCAAAAGGTCGCAAAGTTCAAAGGGGCCGAATACTTTCACAAGGCACTGTATATGACTGAGTCAAATAGGCTATAGATATGTCATATATATGACTGAGTCAAATAGGCTATAGATATGTCATATATATGACTGAGTCAAATAGGCTATAGATATGTCATATATATGACTGAGTCAAATAGGCTATAGATATGTCATATATATATGACTTGACTCAGCCAAGTCCATAAATCAACACATATCTTCTTCATCGCCATGATCAAAATAAGTATTCTGGTCTGTGACCATGTTTCAATTAACAAACAGAGGTACTATCCTTTGGACAGAGTGAAAATGACAACAGAACGTTTCCATTCTGATACATTCTTTTAATCTGTAGCAAATGTGGGTCAGCTCCTGGAAATGACTATCTGGCCACCCTTGGATGGTTGGTGTATATTTGTGGACGTACAAATGAGAAAAGCTGTCTGTAAAACCTGTAGTGTGATTTGACACGGTGAGTGACTACGTTTAAAAGCTCTGCAGCAGGAGAGTCATTGAGCACCAGTAACTAGACAGTATTGTGTTGCTATGACTGCAATTATCTCTCTTTAATGCATTAGAGCTTGACACTTCATTCCCATGGGCATTGTCTACACAGCTATGACTAGCAAACCTCACTCTGTCTCTTGGTGACATTTTACATGGTCACGGCTAACTATGACACTGCGTAACCTTGCTAAAGGCCACTGCTTGCTTGACTTCTATGCCCGGTGAAAAAAGGAGCTAAAATAGATCCTCCTCTCGGCTCCTTGGTATCTCCCCTCTGGACTAGCTGCTTCACTGTGGTACCTACCCTGTCATTAGCTGTGTCTGATTCCTGGGAAAGTCACCAGAATTACTTTCAGCTCTCTGCTTTCACAATTCTAATATTGTTTCAATTTCAGTTTCAAATGCCATGTTTTGCTTTTTTTGTTCCCCATGACCTTCTATTACGCTGATTGGTCTGACAGGGATTGCTGTTGTTGCCAATTTGCGATACTTGTCATTTTTTTGTGACAGTAGAGATAAATGTGTGATAGTGAAAACCATGTACTGTGAATGTGGCTTTGACAAATATCTCAGAGTATCAAGGACAACTTTCCAAGTATAATGGAGATCAGAATGTCTCCCCTTTGAATGAGATAATATGCCTTGAAAATCACTGTCTGCTGCTTATTCTATTACAAAACACTCTTTAACCTGACATCTATCAATGAGCACAGTCTGCTCAATGTAACAGCTCATTCACAATGCTCTGTATGTTTATGTTTAATTCTCTACAATGGTTTAATCCAAACTGACTGGCACATTATCTGGGTGGAGAACTGAACATGTATTTTCACATTGGGAGTTGATTGTGATTAGGCTACTTGTTATTATGTTTTGTGGCTTAGAATGTCAGGAACTTCTTGTTGTACATATTGTATCGGTTTAGCGTGCTTGTCTAATTAAAGAGTTGTACTGTAGGTTTATTCTCCATTATTAAAACATTATTATTAAATAACTGTTTCAATCTGGACAGTATTACCACCAAACCAGGTAAAAGCATGTGCAAGGATATTGTAAGCTGGTTATAAGGAGCTAAATTGAGTTATTTCAAGATCATGTACATCTTTACCCTAATTGCATCTTATGCTTTCTATACTCTCATCTCTATGAATCACTGCGCTAACAAATGCTTTGTGTTATCAAGTGAGTGTGATAATCAGGCAGTTTTCTTCCTTCTCTTCCACGCTCACATCTCAGAGACATGGGTGGGCGTCGAGAGCATGGAAACAAAGACACAGGAGCCAGTGGAGGCTGCTGAGGGGAGGACGGCTCATGATAATGGCCGGAACAGAGCAGATGGAATGGCATCAAACACTTGGAAACCATGTGTTTGATGTATTTGATACCATCCCACTGATTGAGCTCCAGTTATTACCACTAGCCCATTCTCCCCCGTTAAGGTGCCACCAACCTCCTGTGACAGGAGCGTTACTGAACTGTCACCACAAAGCAAATGTGATGCGTGGGGTTTTGGCTTTAACATCTAACCTATTACAAAGAACATTCTGCCACATGCGTGTGCAACTGTCATGACAACGGCCCATGATGGGAGCGATGGTGTTGCTGTACACTGGTAGGAACCAACTGTTTGTATTTTCGCCCCAGAGCCCGTTTCTCCTCACCTCAGCCCCCCTGCGCTGCTCACACAGATGACTCATCCAAGGATTGTGATCCACTGGCTTTTTCTTTCTCTGAAATCCTTCACTCCATAGCAAGTCCACCACTGGGGGACCATCTGCAAAGGAAAGCTGATCCTAACAAATAATAAAACTGCTTCAGAATGGAACACTGTCAATTGACAACACAGTAGCCTATACCCTGTTCAAGAGTTTGGTTTACTGGACCTAATGATATGGGTGTTTTAGACGTAATTATTGTTTTGCAAGATATTGTTGTGGATTGAAGATACTTGAAGACTCAATCATTTCTGTGGCATTTACCTGACAGCTGAGAGAAAGGCGCAGCCGGTTGCAAATGACCAGACTCTGTGTCAGTGAAGACACCTCACTGCATTTCATTTGCAGGCCAAAAAAAAAACATATAATCTAGCAGCTGCACAGAGAGAATTCAGACACATTACTTCCAACCCACCCTAATTGGAAGCTGCTGATTCTCAGCGAGCTCATTCTCATATGCAGCGTGGGCCGAGACATTAAACAATCCCTGCACAGAAGATAACACGCCTCACCAATTAGGGACCATTTCTGGCAAACACATTTTTCTCTTTTTCTTTCTTCCTCCTGCCCTCCTCTCCCCACCTGGCCTTCCCCTCTCGTTGTGAGTTGTTATGACCGAAAAGCTCAAAGCAGGTTCAGACAAATCAATTCCTTGTAAATACAACCCCCATAGTCAGGGCTGTATGCTCCCCTGCTGTATGTATTTTGTTCCCTTGACAAATGATTTTGACATTTACTCCAGTGAAACTAAAGAAGAGATCTTAGTGTGCATTTCAGATATGAAGAGAGGTGGCACATTGGGGGGGGATCAGGAGGCTGCCCACTGGAAGCTGTTGGTGGAGTGGAGGAATATCTCAGGCCTCTCACAGAGGGCCAGAAGAATAACCCAGCATGCCTTAATAACATGCGTCCTGCTCCAACTGGATGCAGCCACTCTTCACAGTGTTGTTCCCTAGCAACATTTCACCTTGCCTTTCAATGTAATGTTGTTGTTATTGACAAATGTAGAAATGAAGGCTGTGAGATGATTATTTTTTAGAATTGAAAGCATGGGGTTAGAGATAGCATGCTGAGGTGAGGGGGTTTAAGTTAACAATAGAGGTGTTAGAATCTAAGTCAACATCACATCAAATTCATATGCTTTACAACATTAATCCATTAATAACTTAAGCACTGTGCGTTTAGTGACATGAAATAAATTAAGTATAGGTTCATAATGGCATCTCAATTATACATAAAGGGCATTTAAATCATATGGTTTTGCAAATTTGCCTAGGAAGCATAGGTGAACATAAGTTGCAAGAGATGGCCTTTCCAACCTTGCATGTTGCTGCCTGTCTTTCTACTGTGTCTCCATTGACCTGTGCTCTGTGACTGTGACTGGTCTAATTGAATTCATTAGTGGAGGATTAGAAAACTTTTGAAGTGTGACAATGAGAGATTGAATCAATACTGGTTGATAGAGCTGTAAAATAATAATTCTATGGAATTGTGTTATCTGACTCAGGGTTGAGGAAGAGTTGATGAGAGTTGAGACCCTTTCCTCCATCACATTCTATGCATTTCTGCAAACTTTTCTTGATCAACTTGAACAGTATTTACATTTATAACACAATGTATTCTGAAAATAATCTAACAAGTGGATGATCTAGTGTACAACAGCTAAATAATGATATTCAATGTATCAAGTTACTGTCGATTATGTCTCAGTTCCCAGTTCAATATGTGATGTGCAAGATATTGTAAACCATTGGCTCAATAACCGGAGATAGGAGAAATTGACATTGACTTGCTTCCAAATTGCATGGAATCTGTTTATATTTTCTATTCATCTTTATCACATTGACAGTGATGATGTGACCGAATTTTATGTGACATTTCTGGCTATTGGCTCAGAGCTGGGCTCAGTATTGGTGACCACTGGCATTTTGCAGTCCCTATATTGAACCCAAGAGCTTCCTCTGAGAGAACAAATCACGCTGTGCCAGCGACTGTCTTTCAGTTGTGGATTGGACAGGTCCATGTAGGCTGGCTATTGGTTCACTGCAGTGGTCACCAAGACTTTGCATTGGAACACACTGGTACCCTTCCTTATCAGAAAGACCATTTCTCACACCCATTGTTCAGCATAAGATAGCATGGGCCACCCTGATTCAAGGGCTTATCACTCCCTAAACATTTTTTATACCAACATTTCCTAATAAGAATTCCCCATTGCATTATGACTATGGTATACATAGGCCAGAATGGTTAATTCTCTCTGTAATCATCCATAATAATGGCTGGACAGCAAATGGAATGGCATCAAACACATGGAAACCATGTATTTAATGTATGTGATATCATTCCACTCATTCCGCTCAAGTTCTTACCAGGAGCATGTCCGCCCCAATTAAGGTGATACTACCAACCTCCTTTGCAACAGTTGAAAAACACTTGGAATCAGATGGACAATTGAATGCCATTGAAATACACATCCTGTACGTGGAGCAAAATGTCACAGTGAATGGCCAGTGCCTTTTCAGTCTCTGTGCTGTGGAACCCAGTGATGTCAGAAAGCCCCTGGGTGTGACAGGCAGGCAGCAGAGAAGAGCACAGTGATGGTTACCCTGATTCTCTCTTTACTCCCAGACTCATGAGACCCTTAATGAACAAAACAAACATTCCAGATGCAACACAGCAACTCACATCTGATGACCACAGACAGTGACCATCTCTCAAACACTATCTGCTGCACGTTCAATATTCACACTCACACATGCAGTGACCTGCTCTGAAACACTCTCGCAACCTCAAAGCACCTGCAACCAAATCAGTCACACACAGGAAGATATGACATTTTTATTAGTGATATTATGGAATCATATCTGTGAGGTACAGAACAGTAAAGGCAGAGAGGTGAGAGTAACACCTCTAAAGTGTTTTAGTTTTCGTCTCACGTGAGTCATTCAGAGTCACTCCTAGCAACTTTGTGGCATAACAAGTCAATTATTGTGCTTTTCTCCTGTATATCTCAGTCTCTTTGAGGAAGAAAACAACATTTAAGGATTGTAATTTGCAGGTTATTTAGTTTAAACTATTCAATATTCTAGCTAGGCTATGACATTACAATGTCATAGCATCCACAGTACATATTATTTGTTCTTTTGTTGCACATATTGTCATTACTATCTAAAAATACTGTAATAAAATAATATAGACGTGTCTATAACTCCTTATAGTGCACAGTAAATGAAGTGAAATAGCCTATATGAAATAGAAACCATATCATGACATAACTAGCGACTGACTGACTGAAGTAAATCTAACATCTCTGCCATAACCCTAACATGTACATGATCTATAAAGAAACAGTGTGGCCTGGTGGCAGAAAACTGAATTAGTTGAAATTGCTGTAAAGCACAGAGCCGACAATATTGTTACTTTAAAGTTTACGTGACTCAAGAAAACAATAACACAATTAGTAGATTTGGATATTTCAGCCACACCCGTTGCTGACAGGTGTATAAAATTGAGCACACAGCCATGCAATCTCCATAGACAAACATTGGCAGTAGAAAGGCCTTAAAGAAGAGCTCAGTGACTTTCAACATGGCACCGTCAATGTATGCCGCCTTTCCAACAAGTCAGTTTGTTACATTTCTGCCCTGCTAGAGCTGCCCCGGTCAACTGTAAGTGCTGTTATTGTGAAGTGGAAATGTCTAGGAGCAACAACGGCTCAGCCGCAAAGTGGTAGGCCACATAATTTCACAGAACAGGACCGCAGAGTGTTGAAGCGCGTAACGTGTAAAAATGGTCTGTTCTCGGTTGCAACACTCACTACATAGTTCCAAACTTCCTCTGGAAGCAATGTCAGCACAAGAACTGTTCATCGGGAGCTTCATGAAATAGGTTTACATGGCCGAGAAGCAGCACATAAGCCTAAGATCATTATGCAAAAATGCCAAGCGTTGCCGCCAATGGACTCAGGAGAAGTCGAAACGCGTTCTCTGGAGTGATGAATCACGTTTCACCATCTGGCAGTCCGACGGACGAATCTGGGTTTGGTGGGTGTAAGTAGAACGTTACCTGCCCCAATGCATACTGTCGATTGTAAAGTTTGGTGGAGGAGGAATAATGGTCTGGGGCTGTTTTTCATGGTTCAGGCTAGACCCCTTAGTTCCAGTGAAGGGAAATCTTAACGCTACAGGATACAATGACATCCTGGACAATTCTGTGCTTCCAACTTTTTGGCAACAATTTGAGGATGGTTCTTACCTGTTTCAGCATGACAATGCCCCCGTGCACAAAGCGAGGTCCATAGAGAAATGGTTTCTCAAGGTCGGTGTGGAAGAACTTGACTGGCCTGCACAGCACCCTGACCTCAACCCATTGAACACATTTGGAATTAATTGGAATGCCGACTGTGAGCCAGGCCTAATTGCCCAACATCAGTGCCTGACCTCACCAATGTTCTTGTGCCTGAATGGAAGCAAGTTCCAGCAGCAATGTTCCAACATCTCGTGGAAAGCCTTCCCAGAAGAGTGGAGGCTGTTATAGCAGCAAAGGGGGGACCAACTCCACATTAATGCCCATGATTTTGGAACGAGATGTTCGACGAGCAGGTGTCCACATACGTTTTGTCATGTAGTGTAGCTTCATAGTCCACGTATTTTGATGGCTGGGGTAGAATGTGAAGATGGTTTATCGTTTTGTCCATAGCTAAATAGTTTTTTTTTTGTCCCTTTCTGTGCAAATGTTCTGGTGGCCCTATTGTAGGCTACCCTATCATTCTGAATGTATTTTAAGATTGTCTTATTTTATGCAATGTATAAATTCCCAATTAGAAGACAATAGTCCAGTGAATGTAACTTTCACTTTAACAGATGACGTACCTAATTTAATTTAATTTGTGCTGCTTCAGTTTTTTTGCGAGAACTCCTCTGCTGTGGAAACGACGGAAGCGCAGTTCTGGATTTTGGTTTGACTGGTAGAAAGAAGGATGGAGTTTCTGACAGGGAACCCGTTTACGACACCGGTGGGCCAGCGAATAGGTAATTGTTACATTTTAATTAATAAAGTAGGTTTATAGTGGTTTGGCAGGTGAATTTGTAGATTTACATTGTTGCATCGGACATGACTCGCTTCAAGACATTGGTAGGCTACTGTTGGAAAACAGACACTATCACCCCATAAAACGCCACTAGATAATCCGTAGGCTATCGAAAGGGAAATTGGCGTTATTGGTTATGTATTTAATAAGAAACGAAACTGACAATTGCTTGTTTATAGTTAGTTAATTGATCAAGATTGACAGTGGAAGAAGAGATTAGATTATGCTATTATTTGACTGACACTTGCACCGCACAATAATACCCTAGAGGCGGGTTTACAGTGTTTTAATCCTCAATTTAATTGGCCAGTTTGGGTATTCTTGGTGGTCTATAGACCAATCGTTTGGCAAGCTCTGGGTGGGGCGGTGAAAAGTTGTTCCTTTCCTTCGTGACCTAATTTTAAGAAACGGGAATTTAATAAAGTTCCAATGCAGCCATTTTTATCTCGATATCAAATCATTTCTGTGTAACCATGCAGTACCTTACTGTGAATGTTTTATTAAAATTGTCAAAAATAAACCATTTACTTCTTAACGAAGAGCAATTTCTCAATCAATAATGTTGCTAGGACTGTGAGTGGGAGAGGAAAACTGAAAACTAGCTGTTTTTTGCAGAGGTTTGGAACTCTTTCTTATTGATATATTAACTAATTTACCAGGTAGACCAAAACGCCATCCCACCAAAACAGGCAACTATTTCAGTTAGACTTTTCAAACATCTCTTACACTAAAAGGTCATTACCATTTTCACAATAGTACACTGTATTATTTCCACCTAATAGTGTGAAAATATATATCAAACACAGAAAAATCACATTTTTGACTGCACTGGGCCTTTAAGAAATAATAGAATAACATGCATACTGTCGATGTTTCATAGTGAGTAACATTGCTGATTTAATAATTAATCTGCTTGCCAACTTGTTTTTATGTAGACTTACAAGTGGCCTACTATTTTATATTTTAACCTTAAACTCCCCTGTGATGTAATTATAGATGGAAAAACAATCTGCCTATTTTAATGTATATGACTAGACTGAGACAGTACAAGTAGGAGAGGTTGTTCTACTTTCTCGACTGAGCTAAATCCTGTTTCTATCCCCTCCTATTCAGAGGAATGAAGACAGAACATTTAAATGGTTTAATAAGCGTCTGCCAAGGAACCTAATGCTGGTCACAGTGACTATGTCTTCTAGGTAATTTTATGCAAAATGAAGTGCAATGTCTCAATTGTTTTTGTTCTCAGAATATGCAACCAGCTCCAGTCTCCAGTCGGAGGACTGGGCCCTCAACATGGACATCTGTGACATCATCAATGAGACAGAGGAGGGGTGTGTATCCTCTGACATAATGGACCATTTTTTCCTTTGACAGCTTACTGTATTATGCTCTTGTTGTTTTGAAGTTTATTGTTTACCTACAATGATTACAGGCCTAGAGATGCATACAAAGCAATAAAGAAGCGGATTGTTGGAAACAAGAACTTCAGAGAGGTCATGCTGGCATTGACTGTGAGTGTCACATTTACCTCTCTCATTCACCATACTTTTTCCTTTTCTTCATGAACTTGTAACCTAACTTTCTTTCTCTCGCCATCTCTCTTATGTCATGTTGGTTCTCAGGTACTAGAAGCGTGTGTGAAGAACTGTGGCCACAGGTTCCATGTGCTAGTCTCAACCAGGGAGTTTGTTGAGGGGGTTCTTGTCAGGTCCATCTTACCCAAGAACAACCCCCCTCTGGTCCTGCATGACAGAGTGCTCAGCCTTATACAGGTGAGAGATAGCATTGGTACTCATACCTTCAGTAAGTCAGAGAGCTGTGTTGGAATTGAAAGCTAGCTATTGTCGGGTGTGTGCTGTTTATGATGTGTGTCTGTCTATTGTTCAGGCATGGGCAGACGCATTCCGCAGCTCACCAGCTCTGACGGGCGTGGTCTATGTGTACGAGGACCTGAGACGGAAAGGACTGGAGTTCCCCATGACTGAACTAGACGGATACTCCCCCATTCACACTCCAAATAGGGTATACCTTCAAACAATGACTGGTGAAAATGTATGCATTTCCCCACTGACAAATACAGAGTACAACTTTCTGCTAAACCTCTCTAAAGTTGTTTTAACTCCCTACTCCCTAACACTAGTCTCTAACTCAAATGGTCCCTTTGCTCTGTCCACCAGACTGTGCCTGATAACGGGCCTGTCACTCTATCTGCTGCACCCTCATCCCCCAGGCCTGTCCCCATATCACCACAGCTTCCTGCATCCCAACAGAGCGAGCAGGGACCCCTCACCTTCACACCTTATCAGGTGATTGGAATGCTCCCGTCATACGCCTCTAAAATGGCATGGCTTTTCTTTTAGTAACACAACAATCTTTTGCATGCAGGCTGAATTCACCCCAGGGCATTACTTTAAAATCCAATTATATTGTGCACTGTGGATGTTTCACAGTTACTTGTTTCACATTCAGAATTTATAATAAAAGTTGATGCTTTACAGTATTATGCCAACACAATTTAGCATATGAGTGCTGATGCCATTGACTCCTATTCCAGGTTAAAAAGTTGAAGACGGACCTGGGAGTGGTTCGAGGTAACCTGACAGTGATGTCAGATATGATGTCTCAACTGGATCCAGCAACAGCCAAGCATTCAGACACAGAGCTGCTTCAGGTTAGTTGGTTCACTCGCTGGGCTCTCTCTATGGCTGTCCATCCATGGCTGTGACACGTGTCATCTGTTTGTATCCATCTCTCTTTTGTCCATTGCTGTCTTTTCGCTGACTCTCTGTATCTCCTGCTCTCTCTCTTTGTCAGTAGGAGTTGTATGCAGCATGTAAAGACATGCAGGATACGATAATGGAGCTAGTCCCAAGACTCAGTGAGGAGAAACTGACAGAGGAGCTGCTGGTTGCCAATGATGAAATCAATGCCACATTCACTCGCTACCAGAGGTATTGTCCTAAATGATCAACATCAGATACAATCAATAATTCCTGCTATGATAGCAGTATGATTTTCATTATTTCCTTTCCAGGTTTCAGAGACAAAGAGCTACACAGCAGGTAAGTGCTTTTTCTTAAGCATCTGTGGTCCTTTACCCTTAACAAAAATGCATGTTTGGATGAGAAATATGTACTGTTCAAGTTCTTCACATTTTTCCCAATCGCCTAGAGCCCAGCCTACGTCAACCTTATTGACCTCAGCGCAGCAATCAAGCCTGTTGTTACAGCTCCCACCCACAGCCATCTCAGCCGATCAACAGTGGACACAGTGTCTAGTCAGATGACAGGACTCAGTAAGTAACTACAGTGTTCCTCTGATAGAGGTTCTCAATGTGTCTCTATAGTACAATTCATTCTCTTACCCTGTTTTCCCCCATAGGTATGAGGGAATTTGATGAATCTGCACAGAACAGGAGCATCTCACAGACACAACTGAGACCGAGGTAATGGACAAAAGTCCAGGTTTAGTTTTCATGGTAGAATGGATTGTTCAGACTTATAGCAAGAGTGAGAGGGAGCTTACTAAAGCAGGTCTCTAAAGCAGGTCTCAAGACTTTCCCCTGTCTTAGTACTGTATAACAAATGGACTAGTGCTGTGGTTGTCTTGTCACTCCCTGGCTTGTTTAGGTTATAACAGTCCTGCTCCAGCTAAGGTGGTGCACTAGTCTAGACCGGAAGTGAACCTGACTGGCTCAGGATGGCTGCTTATCTCTCTCAAGATATTTGTGCCCTTCATTCTGTCAATAAGGATTATGGAGTCTGACATGAACTGCAAGCTTACATGGCTAGTGAGAGAATTGCAAACATTTTCAATCCAAATGTTGAAGGAATGTTCCTCTGTATTTGGTTTTCCAATAAAGTTGTTCATACTTTGGCCAATGGTTACTTGTGGATATGGCTATTATTCTACTACTGTATGTACACTGTAAACTGCATGATTTTCTAAGCAGTGAAATATGTGTTTCAGTGAGCAGAATGAAGGTGTTGCCGACAGTCTGGCTCAAGCACAGAACACCAGATTACAGAACACTGGAACGGTTAGTAACTCCAGAATTATTTAACCCAGTACAGATTTGAAAGGATGTTTGTTTAGGAAGGGCATTGCTTGTGCCCATGGAGTCCTTATGCCCTGTGGAGTGTTACTAAGTGTCACTAATATGTACAATAAACCTGTGTCTTAGTTAATGTGTTGGTCTGCTATGTGTAAACAATGTTCTCTGTGTCCTGTCGCAATTTTGTTAGTGCTATAAGATTCTGTCTCTGTTTTGTCTCCTTGTTCATAACCCAATGGTTTTGTGTATTTTTGCATGCATGTCTACCAGTATCTTTGTTCATAAATAAAAATGTCTATCTGTGTAAAGGGTGACAGCCCAGACTCCACCCCCCTCAGCTCCTCGACACGGTTTGATTGGATGATTGAAAAGGGAATGGTGGGTCTGATTGGCTGGCGCACAGTGCCATCCCATTTGCATTCTACCCCTGGGGCTTAAGCTGGGATGTTTTGCATTCAAGCATGTTTAGTGTGTATTTTAATGAATGATTGTTTCCTTCCGTCTTTGTACTGAGATGGTTGTATGTTTTTTTAATTATTTTTTTTCCGGTGTGCCTGATCTGGTTATTTTTAGCTTACTTTGATTTTTGCATTCATGTGTAATAAGTGTTCATTTCTGAAACTGATAGATGGTGTGTATTGGCACATCTTAAAGGGATACTTCTGGATTTTGGCAATGAGGCCCTTTATCTACTTCCCCAGAGCCATATGAACTCACGAACACCATTTTTGTCTGTGTCCAAAATGGCCTCATTGACAAAATCTCCAAGTATCCCTTTTTAAATCATAACTCTTCTGAATCATTACTATACTTGCTAATTTACTCCCACTCTCTTCTGTTTTCCCTGCTGTAACTTTGGTGTGGTGGATGGATCCCTTGTTTCCCCTGTCTAAAATAAACTGGTTTCAATCAGAATACTAAGGGTCAGCATGCTTGAATGGTGGTTGTGTAGATTGCCAAAGAAAAATGTAACGGTAATGGTACTCTAGAGTCTGGTCATCACAAGCAAACAGTGGCTTACAGTACATCCTGACAGTAACCTCTTGCCTAACTCCCCCAGATCCCTGTGAGTCAGAAGTCTGTGATGGATGACATTGAGAAGTGGCTGGATGTGGACGAGGTGGGTCATTGTTAGCATTCACTCAATGTCATGGTATACAAGCAGAGTCCAACTTGGTTCCATGTTATACCAGTGCCAGTCCTTGCACCCCCTCTCTAATTTGTTTTTATTGCTTATTTACTTTATGCTTTACCCCAGCAAATGTTACATTCCTGAATCATTGAACATATTCAATTTTGTTTGGACATGTTACTTTTGACGTGAACACAACAGTCATGGCTTTCATGTGTGTTGTGTATCACAGGAGGACGACATGGCTGATTCAGAGGGTGTGACAAGTGAGGGTGAGCGTCTATTTCTCATCCACTCCCTGGGTATCGCTATGTAGATACAACAACAGTTTAGTTTGCTTCCTTGTGCTATTACAAAGTCCTGAGTAATCCCTCTGAGACCAACAAAGCCCAACTAAGGCAACTTCTCCTTCTCCCTCCTTTTTAGAGTTTGACAGGTTTCTGGCAGAAAGAGTGAGAGCAGCGGAGCGACTACCGTCCCTGAAAGCTTTTTCTCGTGACGACAACAACCACTCAGAAAAATAGGCCAAGCCGCAACCTGTCACATAACCAATGCCATTTTCCCAAATAGTGTGAGAGGACTGAACTGTCTGAATGTATGATTGGCACATACAGTGAGTAAATGACTGGTGGGAACAACAACTCCTGACAATTGGGTTGTGCTACTGACACTCAGGTACACTACAGAACTACTTTATGTTCAACTCTCCTGGGTTAAGGTCTTCATCTAGTACGTTTAATGTATATTTTTATGTTAAGGCTAAATTAACTTGGACCAAGTGTTTTTAACTTACACTATGAGTGTTTTTTATGATAAGAACTTAAGTCGTCCAGTGCCACTATAAATATGGATATCCAGTTGAGAAGGCTGGTGGGAGGAGCTATAGGAGGATTGGCTTATTATAATGAATGGAATGTAGTCAAACATGTGGTTTCCTTATGTTTGGTACGGTTCCATTTATTCCATTCTAGACATTATAATGAGCCTGTCCTCCTTTAGCTCCTCCCACCAGCCTCTGGTATGGCTGCGGATACAAACATTTGCACAATTATTAAGTTTAGTTCCTGTTATGTTTCTTAGAAGATAATGGAATATGCCCAATATTTTCAGATGAACATTGAATGGTGTGCATTCCAGAAAATGCAGGCATGATAAACACAATGTTAGTATATTGCCATAACACATTTCCCATAATTATATCTTATGTGATGCTCATGATGAATCCCATTTGTAATACCGAACACTTTTGGGAAGAGCAATACAAACCTAATTGTTTCTGGAGTACTTGAAGTTTATCAAATGTTACACAATGTCAGTCAAGAACTTGTTCTCAACTGGCCTTCCTGGTTAAATAAAGGTGAAATAAAATACGTTAACATTAAACACAGATGAAGTCTTAAAGATAGTTTGCTTTTATTCACTCTGGGAGATGAGAGCTCAGCGTGTGGTCTGATTTCATGGTTCTGCAAATATGACTGATTTCTCTGTTTAGTGGAATTATGGTATACCAATTTTAGTCTGTGACTGAATAACGCAGGTTTTGCAGTTTCCAATGTCATTTAGAAAAGCATGTTGAATCTGTCAAGTACTTACAGGAGTGATAATGCTTTTGTCAGATCAACTTTAAAGGTGTCTGAAGAAACTGGGATGCCATAACTTTTACAAGGAACAGCGAAGGGCTGAGAGGAGTTCCAAACAGCTGGGGCAAGGGGAAGTTGAGCTATGTATTTTTTTTTCCTGATATAAGGAACGTGCCAAAAACCAAAGTATGGAAGAGGAAATTTAGAAATGCGTTGTGAAGCATAAACTAGGCCACTGTTTGGTTCTCTGAAATACTGCATTTTGATCTGTAAATCTCAATTCTGCATGGTATCTAAACTATACTGAACTAAAATATAAATGAACATTTCAATGATTTTACTGAGTTACAATTCATATGGAAATCGGTAAATTGAATGAAATGTTATCAGGCCCTAATCTATGGATATCACATTAATGGGCAGGGGTGCAACCATGGGTGGGCCTGGGAAGGCATAGGTCCACCCACTTGGGAGCCAGGCCCAGCCAATCAGCATGGTCCCACACACACACGGTCTTGATTACAGACAGAAATACTCCTGTTTCGTCAGGTGGCTGGTATCAGACAATCCCACAGGTGAAGACAACGGATGTGGGGGCCTGGGCTGGCGTGGTTACACTTGTCTGCAGTTTTGAGGCCCTTTCGACATACTGCCAAATTCTCTCAAATTATGTTGGAAGTGTCTTATGGTAGTGAAATGAACACTCAATTATCTGGCAACAGCACTGGTGGACATTCCTGCAGTCAGCATGCTGATTGCATGTTCCCTCAACTGGAGACCTATGTGGCCTTATGTTGTGACAAAACTGCACAAATTTGTGTCCTTTTGTCCCCAGCAAAGGAGAAATGCTCACTAATAGGGATGTGAACCAATTTGTGCTTTTATTTCAGTTCATGAAACATGGGACCAACACGTTTCGTCGTGTTTATATTTTTGTTCAGTATAATTCAAGATTGCTGTCTTGGCCTTTTTAAGAATAAGCTGTTTACCTCCATCTCTGTATCCTATGTACAAGTAGTTTTATTTATTTCACCGTTATTTAACTAGGCAAGTTAAGAAATTCTTATTTACAATGACTACCTACCCCGCCAAACCTGAACGACACTGGGCCGATTGTGCGCTGCCCTATGCTACTCCCAATCACGGACTTAGAGACTGCTTTGTTTATTTGGTTGCTAATCTTTTATATCAGTGGTTTGGTTTTCTACAGGTTTAATTGAAGTAGATTACTTTCTGTTACTTGCAAATTAAATGTACGAACCCCGATTACCGGACAACTGGCCATGTGAAACGAACTCGCCCAGAGTGTGGTTACACCAGGGAGTTTCTAAACCCAGAAGTGAAACATCGCGAGACTACCAGCCCGGGATTTGGGTTTTGAGAAGTAAAACATTATTCCTTAGTTGTACATTTTCTCGAAATCTAAAGGCAACCTAGATTCGAGCCACTCTCTTAAGTAGTTTAACATGTTATTACTCCAACCTCGTGAAAGTGACAAACTGAACGTCGCCTACAAGTGTGATCAGGGATAGGATAAACTATCTTCATACTGTGCTGTCTTTGGCTATATGTTTTGAGACGTGGTTAGATTCAGAAAGCATCTCTATACTCCCATCGCTTCTGATTGGTGCTCCATGATACGCCCAAGTGCGTTACATATCACGACGTCACTCACAGTATTTTTGGCCACGCCTTACGTTGTTATCCTGTCTAGTCGCAACCTGTTAACTGCTTGGAAAGATTTTGACAGAAATTCATCATGCCTATTCGAACAGCTGTCCGTTATATTAGTGCTCCAATAAGATATATTTTGAGACCCTCAACTACCACCTCAAACCGGGGCTATGCAGCTATCGCCGAGGCTAGAACGGTGCTGGAGCATGAACTTGAAACGATCCGAACTGGTGGAACGTGGAAAGGAGAAAGAATAATCACGTCCAAGCAGGGTCCTCATATCAACGTGGAAGGCAGTCATGGCGGTGAGTAGCCGTTATAGTTAGGGGTCAGCTCACCAACTTTCAATTATATTGATTTGCCTACCTAAGCTTTGCTGTCCTCAAGTGACGTGAAAAACATGGCAGAAGTTGGCACCGTGGAATTTAAGTCTAGCCTACCCACGTTGTCTAACCAGGTCGAATTTGTTGCATACAGCTAAGAGTTGTAGCAAGCTAAGTTAGCTAGCAAGTTTACCTACTAGCTTTGTATTGTTCGCCCCCATCTGAACTTCGCGGAAATTCATCTCAGCCTGGTGGTGTTGGGGTAGCTAGCTACATGACCGAGACTTGCCCTACTTGGCAACTGGAAGTTATAACGTTACGTGTGCTTAGTGTTATCGTGATTTGTGGTGGCTACTGGTGTTGTTAAACCCACATTTCTACCACCAACGTAACTACTAAATTGTTACTGTTCACTTTTGTGTACCAGAGAAAGACTGACCCCTAGTGCTGATTTATGAATGGCCTATGGCTCTTGTGTACAGCTGGCACTCTTCTGTATTTGCCAGTAAGTACACAGTGGTAGAAATCCCTCGCTCATACTCCCTCCAGCAGTCATGCAAGGTCACTGTGGTAATTGTGGTAAATCCAGCTTTCTCTGGCAGTTGGGTCAGTATTGTTATGGTGTGCATGTCCTCTGGAGAACCTGGCTTATATATGCTTACTTATTGTTTCTCTCTCTCCCCATACAGACATATTGAATTTCTGCGCAAACAACTATCTGGGCCTCTCCAGCCATCCCCAGGTAGTGGAGGCAGGGATTGAGGCCTTGAAGAAGTATGGTGCTGGGCTGAGCTCAGTGAGATTCATCTGTGGCACACAGGTAACCTAAAGACTGCTTGCTCAAGTGTTTCTGGTGGCTCTGTGTGAGTCCACATGACTCTGTGATTGTGTCTCCTCTCATTCTCGTATTACCATATGATCCACAGGACATTCACAAAGATCTGGAGCAGAAGCTGGCTCAGTTCCATGAGCGTGAGGACTGCATCCTATATGCCAGCTGTTTTGACGCCAACGCAGGGCTATTTGAGGTTTGTGATTCTTGAATACATTAACTTGTGATTAACTGTTTTATACATTCTGTTGCATGGTCTGTCTTTACAGTTTCTGTGCCACTGTATTAAACAATCGTAAAGTAGTAATGCACTCTTTTTCTACGTCAGGTTCTGTTGGGCCCTGACGATGCAGTTCTTTCTGATGAGCTGAATCATGCCTCTATTATTGATGGGATTAGATTGTGTCGGGCCAAGAGGTTCAGATATAAACACATGGACCTGAATGACTTGGAGACCCAGCTGAAAGAGTCCCAGGTAAAGAGAGTGCTATACACGCATTGAAATAATAATCTCCTTGAGGTGATTATGTGGCATAATGGAGCAAGACAGGCATCATCTGCTGTCCATCTTCCAGCTAGAGGATTTCTAAACCCTGTCTTCACCATCATAATACCTGCACTACCTTCAGCCATTACACATATATTTCTTAGAATATGATTGCACAGTATCATTTTTAAATTAAGGGCTCCACCTTTTATGAAGCTTATTATGCTGGATCCTCTTGAAATCCATGAAGCTTGAAACCATAGTGATGGGTAAATAAAGGTTGCTGAATTGATTTTAGTGTTAATGGGCTGTGTTTGCGTCACTGGTCATCATGGCTCCCTGTCCTCCTCAGTCATCTCGTCTACGCCTCGTTGTCACGGATGGTGTGTTCTCCATGGATGGTGACATGGCTCCATTGAAGGGGATCTGTGACCTGGCAGAGCAGTATGGAGCCATGGTGTTCATTGACGAATGCCATGCTACAGGCTTCATGGGCCCACGAGGCAGGTGAGTGAAGGTCCGGGTGGAGAGAAAAAAGGACAGATGGAGAAATTATGCTAGAACTTTACTGATGTAATTATGCCTAGGAAAACTAAAAGGATGATGGTTTCGTAGCCAATTATGTCGACCAATAGTGTTATTACATTTTGTTTGCAGAGGCACAGATGAGCTCCTGGGAGTGATGGACAGGGTTCACATTGTCAACTCTACTTTGGGAAAAGCACTGGGAGGTGCAGCTGGTAGGTTTCCCTCTGTTTCGACTCATATATGGAGTTGCATAACGGTACTGTATGTTCTCAATAGTTATGAAATGTCACTATTGACAATGTAGGCTGTGTAATTGAACTCCATAAATGGATGACAAAACTAACTTGAAAATGTACATTGATACAGGGCATTTGGAAAGTATTCAGACCCCTTGACTTTTCCCATATTTTGTTGTGTTACAGCCTTATTCTAAAATGGTTAAAAAAAACTGTAGTGAATTCATTTGATTGGACATGATTTGGAAAGGCACACACATGTCTATATAAGGTCCCACAGTTGACATTGAATGTCAGAGCAAAAACGGAGCCTTGCGGGCAAAGTAATTGTCCGTAGAGGTCAGAGACAGGATTATGTCGAGGCACAGATCTGGGGAAGGCTACCAAAAAATCTGCAGCATTTAAGGTCCCCAAGAACTCAGTGGCCTCCATCATTCTTAAATAGAAAACGTTTAGAACCATCAAGACTCTTCCTAGAGCTGGTCTCCTGGCCAAACTGAGCAATCAGGGGAGAAGGGCCTTGGTCAGGGAGGTGACCAAGAACCTGATGGTCACTCTGTCAGAGCTCCAGAGTTCCTCTGTGGAGATGGGAAAACCTTCCAGAAGGACAACCATCTCTGCTGCTCTCCACCAATCAGGTCTTGATGGTAGAGTGGCCAGACGGAAACCACTCCTCAGTAAAAGGCGCATGACAGCCCGCTTGGAATTTGCCAAAAGGTACCTAAAGACTCTCAGACCATGAGAAACAAGATTCTCTGGTCTGATGACACCATGATGGCCTGAATCCCAAGTGTCATGTCTGGAGCAAACCTGTTACCATCCCTACTGTGAAGCATGGTGGTGGAAGCATCATGCTGTGGGGATGTTTTTCAGCGGCAGAGACTAGTCAGGATTGAGGGAAAGGTGAACAGAGCAAAGTACAGTGAGATCCTTGATGAAAACCTGATCCAGAGCGCTCAGGACCTCCGACTGGACATCGACCCAAAGCACACAGCGAAGACAATGCAGGAGTGGCTTTGGGACAAGTCTCTAAATGTCCTTGAGTGGCCCAGCCAGAGCCCGGACTTGAACCCGATCAAACATCTCTGGAGAGACCTGAAAATAGCTGTGCAGCGACCCTCCCCTTCCAACCTGACAGAGCTTGAGAGCATCTGCAGAGAAAAATGGGAGAAACTCCCCAAATACAGGTGTGCCAAGTTTGTAGCATCATACCCAAGAAGACTCAATGCTGTAATCGCTGCCAAATATGCTTCAAGAGTACTGAGTGAAGGGTCTGAATACTTATGCAAATATGATATTTCAGACTTTTTTGGGGGGAAGGGCTGTAACGTAACAAAATGTGAAAAAATTCAAGGGGTCTGAATACTTTCCGAATGCACTGTATAAGGTGGATATGGGTTTTCTATCTGTTTTCTCTCAGGTGGGTACACAGTGGGTCCTAAACCTCTGATTGACTTGCTGAGGCAGCGCTCTCGTCCGTACCTGTTCTCCAACTCCCTACCCCCTCCTGTCGTGGGCTGCGCTACCCGGGCTGTCGAGCTGCTCCTCGCTTCCAATGAGATTGCCCAGAGTGTCGGGGACAAAACCATGAGGTGGGAATTGGGGAAGGGACTGGGGCCTCTGTTTTGGTGAATGTGGTAGACACCATCTAAGCTTATGGAATGGTTAACATAGGAGCATGGACAAAAGTAGATAAGCCTTTTTGTGTTGGTCTTTGTGAAAAATGTGTTTGAGCTGAATCATGAATGGGACATGTTTGAAAAGCGCAATTGAATGACCATGAGATGGACTAGTCTTGTGCTGAAAAAGTGACGAGATTTGTGTTTATTCTGCATTCAACACTTTTTTGCTTATTTCATCTCTCATCTGTACTGTATCCTTCACAGGAGGTTGGTGGCACATTTAATTGGGGAGGATGGGCTCGTGGTAATGGCTGGAGTGGAATAGTATCAACCATTCCATTTGCTCCGTTCCAGACATTATTATGAGCTGTCCTCTGCTTAGCAGCCTCCACTGGTGTCCTTCCACACATGTTTACAGTTTCAAGAGCACTACATGTTTCCCAGAGAACCCAGTTAGCAACCATGACAGTTGAAGGCATTGATACTGTATAAGGAATGATGGCTATTTCTGTAATGTCTTTATTCACTCCCCCTCTCGTAGGTTTAGAAACAAAATGACCGAGGCTGGGTTCACCATCTCAGGCTCTGACCACCCTATCTGTCCTGTGATGCTGGGGGATGCCAGACTAGCCTCTTTGATGGCTGATGATATGCTGAAACTAGGTGAGGCAACTGTTCAGGCTGAATATGAATGGCGTACAAGCACATTTCAAGCATTATCAAACATTACAACACAATCTGTATATTGGTTGGAAAAACTCCGGATTTTTTGTCCACTCATTTTATAGAACTGAACTATTTTTGAAAAGCTTGATCCAAAAGATTTCTGTGGAATTACAAATGAATGGACACACGTCACCCTGTAGAGAGATATTCTCATTGGTATTTTGTATTCAACAATTTTGTCTCACAAAATGGGAGCTGACAACAATCAGAGACCTAATAGTTTATTAGCTGCAAACTACACTGCTTGAATTCTAGGGCTGGAAAAAAAATACTCATTTGAATCAGTCTGGCCTTTTCTTGAAGAACTGTAGTCTTCAGTGTTATGTCTATCTACTACAAGTACCCATTATTCTGTCTCCCACAGGAGTGTATGTGATTGGGTTCTCCTACCCAGTGGTACCAAAGGGTAAAGCCAGAATCCGGGTCCAGATCTCAGCGGCCCACACTGACCAGGACATTGACCGAGCTGTGGATGCTTTCATACAGACAGGCAGGAAGCATGGAGTTGTGTCTTAAATAGAACAACTTGTGGATCATTTTGCTGCGAATAAGCAAGTTAAAAAGACAAGCAGCTTGCAGAGTTTGGACTGTGGTTACAGGTTACACAGAAGGCCTATGAATGACAGTGTTACAAAGATAATTTATTACAGATTATGCTTAATTGTGGTCAATTCTATTTGTATTGCTTTTGTGTTGAAGTTGAATGAATAAAATACTTTTAACAAAACGTTGGTATTTTCCAATGGCGCTAGATATGGTTGTAATACTGGGTAAGCTAGAAGATATATTAAAGTCTTGTCTTCATTTAGAGCAATAAACGTGTGCTTGCATCAACCGTAACTTTGTAAACACAACGAACATGGTGGTTGTTCCAGTTTGTTGTAGCACCACAATGTCCCTGGTTTGGTCGTGTGTAATATATATATAATCCTTGTTCTTTTCCCGCCACAAACTCTTGCAAGTCCCACCCTTTTACAATTAGGACACGCCTCCTGCAATGTATTCAGCCAATCATTATCACTCGTTGATCATATCTCCCAATGGCAAAGCGTCCCTGTTCGTCTTCGCGGGAAAGTGACGATTTTTATTTGCCGCGAAAGAGTCAGCGTGGAATTCATTGTCCACAGAAGATCATTGGCGTCAATCACCAAAAACTGTTGCTTTTAGGATTATTAAACATAATCAATAGCACTTTGTAGGTATAATCGGTGCATTATGTCTGGTTTTGACGACCCTGGAGTTTATTACAGTGACAGCTTCGGCGGGGGAGATGGACCCGGGGATGAAGGTGGAGTAAAACGGAGCCAGATCAAGAAACGATTCCGTGAATTTCTTCGGCAGTTCAGAGTTGGGACCGATCGCACCGGTTTCACCTATAAATACAGGTAAACTAGAGATTGTATTAAGTTGCCACGAAGTCATTGTCGATGGCTACCGCCTGTTGGTATGATGTTCCACAGATGCCCAACGTTAAGTTAGCTAACAGTTAGCCAGTTACTGTAACGTTAGCTAACTACCACTGATCACCACAATGGTCTTGAAGGAATAAAGTTAGATTCTTCAAGGTCCTGTGATTGAGTTTGTATTTCGTTTGTTTTACCCTATGATTATATTCGCATTCTGTTTTAAGCTATTTATATATCTTATTGTTCATGTTGTATTGTTGACATTTTCTGCTGTGTAGAGATGACCTTAAGAGACACTACACCCTGGGGGAGTACTGGGTGGAAGTGGAGATGGAAGACCTGGCCAGCTTTGACGAGGACCTGTCAGACTGCCTGTACAAGCTGCCCTCTGAGAACCTGCCGCTGGTGAGAAGATTGAATAGACTAATAACAGACAAATCATTTTGATTTGATTTTTAATTGGAGAAATTTCAGGTTGAATAATTCATGGATTTGATGGATTCCTATATTTTCTGTTGCTGATCTTATCATGCTGATCTTGTATTCTATTTGGCAAATAATTATATCTGAAAATTATCCCTATTAACTGAGCCCTGACATTATGATTGACAGCTGGAGGAGGCTGCCCAGGAGGTGGCTGACGAGGTGACCCGTCCCAGGCCCCTGGGAGAGGAGACAGTGCAGGAAATCCAGGTCATGCTGAAGAGTGATGGCCATCCTGCCTCCATCCGCAACCTCAAGGTAGGTCTCTGAGGATGCAATGCTGGGCCTTTCATCTTTCAGTTGGTTCATGTATAAGTTGGCATGAAAGATGTCCCTCAATTTCCCATCCATGTAAAATGCCATGACTCTGAACTCCATCTCTTTCTCTCTGGTAGTCGGAGCAGGTGTCCAGGCTGGTGAAAGTCCCTGGGATTGTCATCTCTGCCACGGCTGTGCGGGCCAAGGCCACCAGGGTGTGTTTGCAGTGTCGTGGCTGTCGTTCCGTCATCAGTAACATCTCCCTGCCCCCAGGCCTGCAGGGCTACGCTCTTCCCCGAAAGTGCAACACGTGAGTGCAACCCCCAGAGTTGGGTGTTTGTGTACACTCCAGTGCATGAAAAAATGCATTACGTCTTTGTGTATGTGAAATCATCTGCTTTATCATCGTGTGTGATTTCATTCTTTAACATCTCTCTCTCTCTCAGTGAGCAGGCAGGCAGGGTGAGGTGTCCTATAGATCCCTACTTCATCATTCCAGACCGTTGTGTCTGTGTAGACTTCCAGACCCTCCGTCTGCAGGAGTCTCCAGATGCTGTGCCACACGGAGAGATGCCCCGCCACCTGCAGCTCTACTGTGACAGGTAACACACACACAGCATCGTCTGTGTGCCTCTATTCTCAATGAAATACAATTAACACATGCCCAATATACACAGAGTGCAAAGTGAGACCGACGAGTACATACCACATTACAGCTCATGTTCTGCCTCCCCTCAGGTACCTGTGTGACCGTGTGGTCCCTGGGAACAGAGTGACCATTATGGGGATCTACTCTATCAAGAAGGTGGCCCAAGCTAAGGGCAAGGGCAGAGATAAAAGTGCAGGTGTGGGCATCCGCTCCTCCTACCTCCGTGTGGTGGGCATTCAGCAGGACACAGAGGGAGCAGGTAGGCACGATAAGGCTACTAGAGGTTAGATTACTTATCCAACATTATGTCCTATGTGGGATAGTACTATAGATATAATGCTTTCTTTGTCTCTCAGGTCGTGGGGCCACAGGGTCAGTCTCCCCTCAGGAAGAGGAGGAGCTGAGAGCGTTGGCCTCCTCCCCCGACGTCTATGGCTCCCTCGCCCGTTCCCTCGCTCCTTCCATCTACGGCAGTGATGACCTGAAAAAGGCCATCGCCTGCCTGCTGTTCGGCGGCTCTAGGAAGAGGTGAGTCATAACCATTGGAAATGGCATGTGGAATTCGAATAGATTTTTGATGTGCGTACATTTCTCTCCAGTGTGTATGTATAATGACCTTTCCTGTCTCAGGCTGCCTGACGGGCTGACCCGTAGAGGAGACATCAACTTGCTAATGCTGGGAGACCCCGGTACTGCTAAGTCTCAGCTGCTCAAGTTTGTGGAGAGGTGCTCTCCCATTGGGGTAAGGATGGGCTTGATGAATGAATATATGTATATTCCAAGATTAATTGAAAAAAAAATCTATTTATATTTCAGAGCAATCATGACACTCCCTCGACATTACAAAGATGAATTCCAGATATGTCATTTGCTGACAATTTATCAGCATGCTAGTGACCCCTATCGAAAGCGCTAACCCGTATCTTCCCCCTCTCTCTCTCTTCCTCTGTCAGGTGTATACCTCAGGTAAAGGCAGCAGTGCTGCTGGTCTGACGGCCTCTGTCCTGAGGGACCCCGTCACTCGTGGCTTCATCATGGAGGGAGGAGCCATGGTGCTGGCTGACGGTGGGGTGGTGTGCATCGATGAGTTTGATAAGGTAAGGAAACATGGACAGAAGTACATCAATTGCTGAATACTTGACTAGTTTGTTTGCAGACTCTTAACTGTGTCTCTCCTTCCTCTCAGATGAGAGAGGATGACCGAGTAGCCATCCATGAAGCCATGGAGCAACAGACCATCTCCATTGCCAAGGCTGGCATCACCACCACCCTGAACTCCCGCTGCTCGGTGCTGGCCGCTGCTAACTCTGTGTTTGGCCGTTGGGATGACACCAAGGGAGAGGACAACATCGACTTCATGCCTACCATCTTGTCCCGTTTTGACATGATCTTTATCATCAAGGACATCCACGACCATCAGAGAGACATGGTGAGGGAACACACTTTAGTCTGTTCTGTGTGTGTGTGTGTGGGGGGAAGGTTTATGCACAGGGATTGTGAGCACGTCCCAGCCTAGCACAGTGTTGTCACTATTGACCTTCTTTTCTCTCTCAGACTCTGGCCCGCCACGTGATGAACGTCCATCTCAGTGCTCATACTCAGACGGAGGGTGTGGAGGGAGAGATCACACTGGCCACACTGAAGAAGTACATCGCCTATGCCAGAACGTGAGTCTTAAACTCCTTTATATCAGCAGATTTATTCTGTGTATGTTCGATTCTGTTTAGATGGAGTTCACGAACTCTACTTGCAGAGAAACAATACTACACACTAGTATGTACACATTGAGGGATTTGGTTTGTAACGAACAAATGTGCCCTGACAGGAAATGCGGCCCACGCCTGTCTGCGGCGGCAGCTGAAAAGCTGAAGAACAGATACGTGGTGATGAGGAGTGGAGCGAGGGAACATGAGAGGGAGAGCGACAGGAGAGCCTCCATCCCCATCACTGTCAGGTACCTATATGATACTTCACCTGTCAACATCATTACCAGTCAGGATACTGTCCATCTTCAGTGTCATAATTCTTGGTTCTCATGGTCCCCTGCAGGCAGCTGGAGGCGGTGGTGCGCATCTCTGAGTCCCTGGCCAAGATGAAGCTGCAGGCCGTGGCTGGAGAGGAGGAGGTGGACGAGGCCCTACGGCTCTTCCAGGTGTCTACACTGGACGCTGCGCTGTCCGGCAGCCTCTCGGGTGTGGAGGGCTTCACCACTCAGGAGGACCAGGAGATGATTTCCCGTGTTGAGAAGCAGCTGAAGAGACGCTTTGCCATTGGCTCCCAGGTGTCCGAGCACAGCATCGTCCAGGACTTCACCAAGCAGGTCAGCTACACTAGTCTACTTTGAACAGAGACGGAAGCACTTGGTCAATTCCATAAAAGTACTTTGGGAATTGGAATGTTTGGCCCTTTGTGTATATGATTCAGTGCTGTCCTCAGTTGGCCTACGTGTTGCCCTGTAGCCTGTTTACCTGTCCACTGATCAAAATCTCTCTCTACCCTCTCCCATATATAGAAGTATCCAGAGCAGGCCATCTACAAGGTCCTTCACTTGATGATGAGGAGGGGAGAGCTTCAGCACCGTATGCAGAGGAAGGTGCTCTACAGAGTCAAGTAGTCTCTCAAAAAGATGCATACGCACAAAGATTAAGTCACGTTGGGCTTTGTAAATAGTAGAAGGGACAGGCGTCTCCTCAATTCACTCTTCCTCACAAGCCAGTGGACATCTTCATGAAGTCACGTCGATACGTCTTCATCTTAGACCACAGAGCCACTGATGTCTACCTTTTCCTGTGTTGCTTTGCCAAGTTATGCCAACAACAGTTATTTACTGTTCTATTGCTCTCATAAGTATTTTGGGGTCTATTCTTTTTAGTCTAAACAAATTATGGAGGCAATTTGGATGAACCGAATTGTTGAATTGTTTGGGGCAAGAGAAGTGTTATGACTGTCCTAAAGATTGTTAATGTTAAATCATTACTTGTGGAAGGTATTTTGTATTGAAAATAAATGGCAAACTTCTTTATTTAGACATTTGTTGAAATGGTGTGCATAATCTTTAATGAAACATACTATGTACACAGAATTGCAATTAATACAGCATGCCGATTGTCATTTTAAGATTGCCTTCAGCATGTAAAAGTACAGTCATGACAAGTGCTGTAAATGCACACACCCATAGGTGGTTACGATTAGTCAAGTGATTCTGTCAACTACATTAAATACTTATTTCAAGGCTTTAGAATACATAGATACCCATTCCGACTGTTGCTAAAGCAACACAAATACCCAGTGACAACTGCACGATGGACAAGGAGGGGGGGATGGTAGCTGGAGTCTCGGCCTTTTCTTGGTTCCCTGCAAAAGCAAAGTAATGCTTTTTTATAACACAAAAGGAAGGTGAAAGATCACATTTCCAATCAGCATATGAGCTTGTACTTACCATAAGCTTCCTCTGTGACACTCAACATTTTCTGTAGATCATTGAAGACCTGTACGAGAAAGAACACAGGATGTACACAATCATCAGCAAAATGTGATGGCACCCAGTAACACGTTTACACTGCATCGTTGACTAGACCCTCCCAGTTTCACTTCCTCTGCACAGTTATGTTTAGCTAGTTTTAATGTCACATGCACAAGTACAGTGAAATGCCTATCTTGTAAGGTCTAAACCCAACAATACAGTAATAAGAATGTAATACTAAAAATAAAGTAGAACAAAAACACGAGAAAAAAAACAAGAACACGAGAAAGCATACTATATACAGGATCGGTCAGTTCCAGAACCATATCTAAAATGTGCATGGATACTGGAGTGATATCGGTAGATCTGTGTCGGTATATATGATAAACAGAGTAGCAGCAGTGTATATGATTGCATTTGAGTGCGTGTGTGTAGAGTCAATATAAAGGTATGTGCATATTATTTGTGTGAGCAAATTATGGAGTGAGTGTTTGTGTCTGTGTTGGAGTGTGAGTGTGCATAGAGATGGTGCAAAAATTAAATACAAGGGTCAACTCAGTCTGTGTATCCATTTTGTTAGCTATTTTGTTAGCTATTTAGCAGTCGTATGGCTTGGGGTTAGAAGCTGTTCAGGAGCTTGTTGGTGTCAAACTTGATGCACCGGTACCGCTTGCAGTGCAGAAGCAGAGAGAACAGTATATGACTTGGGTGGCTGGAGTCTAACAATTTTCTATATTTTTACCCAGTTTGCTTCCACTCTTCCTCCCTCTTCCCTTTCACTCACCTGGATGTTGAGTTCGAAGGCCATGATAGCCTCCTCCAGCACCCCATCCCTCTCCTCCTTGGTCAGCTCGATGCTGTTCATTCTGCTCCTGTACAGCTGCTTGAAGCGGTTAGGGCTTGATACTCCGGGGAAGGAGAAAAACGACAGTCCCTCTCCGCTGCTTAACCCAATTGACTTCTGGGTAATCTTCCCCAAAACTTGTCCTCCTGACAGGTCACCTAGGTAACGGGTGTAGGCGTGGGCCACCAGCAATTTAGGATTGCCTTCACCAATCTGAAGAGGGAAACAAATAAATTGTTATTCCTAAGCAGGTACACAATTAAGATAGTGTGCCTACCCTGCATGTTGGTATGTCTACAGCCTGTACCTTGCGAAGTCTCTGTGTATATCTGTGTGTTGCAGCAGGAATGATGACTCTCTTTCGCCACTCCTGTCCAAAGAAGTGTTCCAGATCTCTCTCTAGTGTCTCCAGTCGGGCCAGTTCCTGGGGGAAGTATATCGGTGCGACACCTGGGTGGGAAGCATTTCTGTCCATCTCCCCTTCCAGTGCTTTGTAGATCTCATAGAGGGAACACAGAAGAAGCTGCCATGGAAAAGAGGGGTTACAGATTAATACTTAGTACACAGTGAGTGCTCATTTTCCATGACTATGTAGAAAGTTTAACAAAAGGCATTTCTAGGTAGTTCATATTATGAAAACCACTGTAAATTATTTTGGCAAGTGGTTTTTAATTCACTCTCAGATGGGCTTTTCTCACCTTGTACTGCGGAAGAGTTATCTGTCCCTTCTGATAGCTCAGCATCAGTTGGGTGTTTTCTGCCCTGACATGGATCTCTTTAGTCACTGCTTTTATCTGTTCTGACAAATCCCTGAGGAGAGATGGAGAACATTAGAAGGAGGACATCCTGATTTACTTGAGTACAGTCAATGTGAGCACAGCGTTTGCAGTTAGTAAATATGTTCTGTATGTTCAATACCTTTACTTTACCATATATCAGCCCTGACCTGGTCTGAAATACAATAATCTAGTTAACATATCGGCCATTCATTACAAAATGAATGTACCTGCCAGGGTTCTGCATATCATCTATCTGTCCCGAGTTCACTGTCTCCATGTCTGTAATCCAGAATTTTTTATATGGTGGTTATAACATTATTACCGAAATGTGACCAACTGTTACAGTTCATTAAAAAACAAGTCAGTGAAAGAGGTGATAATTTACCTGTGGGGTATTTTCTTGTTGATGTCTTGTTATACAGCTGGTAAATGAAAGCTGCCTCCTTCTCAACCGAGTTTAGAGTTGCTGTGTCCTCTTTGACCTGTGTCCCAGTCTTTATATTTGACTCCCTTGCCTTCTCTCCCAATGTTTGTCAGCTAAATCAAATGGGAAGTGAGAGTGTTGACTCATTTCCCTTATGCTGAAGCTTAACATGACAGGGCAGATTTACCCGTGAGGGGAGAGCATGAGTGAGCAGATGGGATGGTAGAAATCATTAAACACAGTCACATGAACTACAGGAAGTGAATGTGTTCCTTCTGCTATTGAGGGAGAGTATGTTGACTACAGGTGAGAACAAAGTTATAAACACTGAGTGTACAAAACATTAGGAACACCTTCCTAATATTGAGTTGCACCCCCTTTTGCCCTCAGAACAGCCTCAATTCTACAAGGTGTTGAAAGCGTTCCACGGGGATGCTGGCCCATGTTGATTCCAATGCTTCCCACAGTTGTGTCAAGTTGGCTGGATGTCCTTTGGGTGGAGGACCATTCTTGAAACACACAGGAAACTGTTGAGTGTGAAAAACCCAGCAGTGTTGCAGTTCTTGTTACACTCAAATAGGTGTGCATGGCACCTACTACCATACTCCGTTCAAAGGCACTTAAAACTTTTGTCTTGCCCATTCCCCCTCTGAATGGTGTACATAAACAATCTATGTCTCAATTGTCTCAAGGCTTGAAAATCCTTCTTCAGCCTGTCTCCTCCCCTTCATCTACTCTGATTGAAGTGGATTTAACGGGTAATATCAATAAGCGATCATAACTTTCACCTGGAATGTCATTTTTCTAATGTTTTGTGCTTTTGTTGTATGTACCTTTTAGTTTTCTGAAGATTAATCAGAATAACAAGAGTGATTCAATGTGCTGACTTAACTGCAGGCAGGACTCAATGGTTAAATGAATCCAATTTAATCCAATTCTCTCTCCCAATGTGTTCATTGAACTTTGTGTTGGTACAAAGTTTCAGCCACAAATGACTAACTGCAGGTCAACATTCATTTCAGGGGATTACATTGTAAACTCTTGTCCTCAACATTCAATTAGTATGATGTACCTTACATTTGGCTATTATACATCTATTGATCTATTACCAATCTATAGATAACCTGATTCAACAGGTTTCAACAAAATAGAGAAGGGAGATACCATGACTCAACAGAAATGTATGTTGCAGCTGTAGAAGGCAAAAATAAGAGCAATTTCTAGGCATGAGAACTTTATGAATAGTTAATTGTGTTTATGATATTATAATAATATGCGTGCTATGTTTCACTTAATTAAAAATGTATAATGATTAGTATGTCTTTCACCAAAACATTATCAAACTACTACAATTATCTCAAAATCTCAAAAAGTTTTTAGCATTGTAATAAAGAATGTAAAATGTGTTACTTTGGCTACATGATACTTTTGTATCAAAAGTATGGAACATTTCTTGTCCATCGCTTTAAATTTTTATCACGCCCTCTATTTTACACACAAGCTCTTGGCCAGAATAGAGCAGCGTTTATTGGTCAGAGTACTGTGGTATGCTGGAGTGTCGTATCAAGGGATGGGGCTCCGTTATGAAATTCAGACTATCGGTTGTTGGAGAGTTTTATTTACAGACCAAATGCAAAATTATATGGGATTAGATGAGAGGGAACCACTGCAGTGAAAGGTAAAACATCCTACTTTAATAGATATGCTGTGTGTTTTGTGCTCGTGGAGCGCTTCTCAACCAGCTGTCTAGTGCAGCTGCATCCCCTCATGTCGAGTTATGATGTCGGGCCAGAGTTTCAAGGCAAGCACGGGGATACACCCCATGAAGGCCCGCTATTGTCGTAGTTTCTCTGTTCTTCCACTCACTTGAACAATGCTATCTGATATGTTATTTCAATTGACCTTCTTATGTTGGTAAATCCATTGAAAAGAGTTGCATAACTTTGACAATAATATGGTTGCTGCTTGCCAGTGGATATTTTCAGATTGCAGCTTTCAAAACTTACATTTGCCGTTAATTACTGTCACCAGGGTATTGCAATGACCTTCACTAAACCCACTCTCCCACCATTAAATGCCTCCATTGCCTTTTACTCATTCATAGGTAATGGATTCCTCTATCCTTCTTCTCCTAGCCCTCCTGGTCGCCCTGGTCCAATGTTTTCCTGATGACTACTACAGTCACAACAGCACCCGTCACCATGACTACTGTGTGCTTGGAGCCGGGCCTGCAGGCCTTCAGATGGGTCACTTTCTCTCCAAGAGTCAGAGAGAATACATTATCTTGGAGAGGAACTCTGGGCCAGGGAGCTTCTTCAATATGTGAGTGCCTCTGTAGTAATGGGTGTCGACAATATCGGGTATTGCACTTGCTGAATCAATTTTCCAACTCAGCAAGGTATTTTGTGAGAGTACAACAATGATGCAACTTTCTCTATTGCCCTGCTCATAGAAATATGTTCTGACCTACACCATGTACATGAACATGTGTTGTATCTCATGGATGTTTTTTCTCCCTTTAAAGATACCCTTGACACAGGAAACTCATCAGCATCAACAAGATCTACACAGGGAGCCGGAACCGAGAGTTCAACCTTCGTCACGATTGGAACTCCCTCCTGAGTGACAGGCCCGACCTGCTGCTTCAGCGAGTCAGCCGGGAGCTCTACCCAGACGCAGACTCATTCCCCCGCTACCTCTCCATGTATGTGAAGGAGCTGGGGCTGAAGGTCCAGTATGGGGTGGACATCGGGAAGATCAGGGCCTCGGAGTCTGAATCAACTAGAGGTAGGGGATACATACTGACTGACCAGCGTGGACTGGACTATACATGCAGGTACTGTGTTATATCTATACACATATCTAATGTAAAAGGTTGGAAATATGGAACAATTCTCCACTATGCATACCATTAAAGAGATGATTCTCTCTCTCTCTCTTTCCTACCCACAGAGTCCTCCTGGTGTTCACAGGACTGTGGGATCCTCAGAAGGTCCAGTTTGAGGGCTCAGACCTGGTAGAGGGCTATGAGTCCATCCCTGTGGACCCAGAGGAGTATAAGGACCAGGCCGTGCTGATCCTAGGTAAGGAGAACTCAGCATTTGAAACAGCTCAGAGCATCCTGGGTCGGGCCAGCCGGATCCATCTCTACAGCCCGAGCCCGGTCCGCCTAGCCTGGCAGACACACTACGTCGGAGACTTCAGGTACTGAGAGGCATCATCAGGTTTTGACTCCCATATTGTCCTCTCCTACCAATTGTTCTTTCTTTTGTTTCACTGATTTAGTACTCCTGCAGCAGTGTTTTAGATCGGAGTATGTTGCTATTCCCTTTAGCATAATCTGTTCATATCAAAGTGACCTATTTCCTCTCTTCCACAGAGCTGTGAACAATGAGCTGCTAGACACGTACCAGCTAAAGTCCCTTGATGGGCTGGTGGAGGGAGGCCTTGAGGACATCGCTATTGTCAGAAATGGAGAGGATGAAAAGAAGCTCTCATGCAGAAAGCAGAAGTGCAGATCCAGTGGGAAGGAAAAGCGTGGCAAGTTGTTCCTATCTGAGCTGCTGGACAGTTTGGATGGGAAGAACAGTTCAAAGGTCACAGTGACAAACCTGCCTGTGTACCACAATGACAACTCCGCCAGCCATATGATCGTGTGATCCGCTGCCTGGGGTTCCGGTTCAACTTCAGCATCTTTGATGGGTATGTAAATTATCATTTTACAGTGTCATGTCTTTACATAATGCGAAAAGAGTTCTGTTAAAATTTATGTTTTCTATGGAAGTGGTGGATCTTCTATTTTATCATTTTCATTGGAAAAGCCATGCTGTTTCAGTCAGTCTGTCCTAATGATACCGTTAATCTCTCCAGCTCGGCCCGCCCACCAAGCAGTGAGGGTGCCAGGGGGCGGTTGCCAGGGGTGACAGCCTGGTACGAGGGGCAGGGAACCCCAGAACTTTTTGTTCTGGGGACGGCAGCCCACTCAAGAGACTATCGCTCTTCTGCAGGGGGGTTCATCCATGGCTTCCGATACACAGGTAACCATTCAAACTGCTGGTATTACAACGTAGACAAGAGTACAACTACACTCTGTATAGTTAGTAACTGCCTGTAAAGGGGGGGGGGGTATTTGAAATGACAAATTTGTCTATAAAATAATGTTTTTATCGACAAAATGTGTTTGTTTTTTCACTATTTATTGTTGTAACTTTGTTATGTGTTCCACCCTAGTGCGTGCTGTACATAGAGTCCTTGAGCTGCGTTACCATAGCAACTCCTGGCCAGCAATCAAACTGTCAAGCAGTCAGCTGCAGTCCTGGCTGTTGAGGAGGGTCAATGAGGCCTCCGGACCATACCAAATGTTTGGGGTACTTGGAGACATCATTTTACTGAGAGGGTAAGTAGTGCTGAACCACTGTGCACATTTTTCTTCATGATTATTGTCCCTCATGGTAATTTACCTTTCTCTACCAATGAATCTTGCATTGATTGATTGTCAATAGATATCCCGATTTATGTTCACTAAGGCTGTGTTTACACAGGCAGCCAAATTCTGATATTTTTTTTCACCGATCTGTATTTTGACCAATCTGAGCAGCTCTGAAAACGATCTGATGTGAAAAGATCTGATGTAATTGGTAAAAATACCAATTTGTGTAAAAAAAGGTCAGAATTGGGATGCCTGTGTAAACGCAGCCTAAATTAATCCATTTGTGAACCAGTTTAACTTTAAATAATCTTCTCCTTTCCTGTCAGCTCTCACTGTGAGTACCTGGAGGAGTTTCCCCTCCAGGCCCTGCCCCAGTTCTCTTCTCTGTCTGGCCACCAGCCCTCCAAGCATGGGCTGCTGGTTCTGGTTCTACAGTACGGGCTGAACCGCACAGACTCACTGGGCCCTGGCAGGGCAGAGTCAGAGTGGACCCGTGCTTGGAGGTCCAACTTCCTCCACCCTGTTCTATACTACTACGACAAACTTCCCACTGGTGAGTGTGAGAATGTTAGAAACCTTATGAAGTGTACGAAACAGTTTGGCCTTATGGTTGTATTAAAAACTAAGTTAAGTAATGACATTCAAATTAAGAGTATGTCTGTGTATAGTACAAGGCATCTTTGTAGTATGACGTCAGCATTCAAACCTACGTATGTATGCAAAAACAAATACATGTTATTCTTTAATTTGTCTGCCATCCTAAACAGAGAGGGACATGAGACACCGTCCTGTTGGCTGGCCACTGCCACGTCCCAAGGCAGTGCATCACATGATCGAGGACTTCTTGACTGAGTGGGATGGGCCCATCTCCCACAGCCAGCCACTGCGGCGCTTCCTGGAACACTGTCTCCACACTGACCTCAGGGCCTTCTATGCAGGTAGAGCATGTCCTTACCTGATCCCTCATTACAACACCTTATTATACTAGGGTAGATATGCTCTTAGTATGCTCTTAGGATATGTCCTTTATATTTCCATATACAGTACCTCCTACTCATCTATTTATATCACACAGGATTTGTTTGTTCACTTGTGACATACTGTCATACAGGATCTGTGTTATTACTGTTTTATTATGGTTCTGCACACTCAATTACTTGATTACTGTTTTACAATGTGTAAAACTGAACTTGTTTCTTCTCCCAGAGTCATGTTTCCGCTTATCCCTTACCAATCGAAAGCCACCCCTGTTTTGTCGTCAGGGATACCTGAGGAAGCATGGGATTGTTAGGAATAGTCAGCTGTGGCAGCATGCCCATGAAGCTGGGCTAATGCCTGGAGGACAGGACTCTGCATCCACAGACACAGAATTCCCTGATTACCTTACACGAGCTGGAGCCTCAGTGTCCTCTGCAATAAACCTTGATTTCTGATTGTTTACCCAAGGATCCCAAAACTAAGCCTATGACAGTTTTGATGTCCCAAGACATTCTCTACCTCCCATTATAATGTCCATGAAAATATACAGAGTCTACAAAACATTAAGAACACCTTCCTTATATTGAGTTCCACTCCCACTTTTGCCCTCAGAACAGCCTCAATTTTTTGGGGCATGGACTATAAGTTGTCGAAAGCGTTCCACAGGGATGCTGGCCCATGTTGACTCCAATGCTTCCCACAGTTGTGTCAAGTTGGCTAGATATCCTTTGGGTGGTGGACCATTCTTGATACACACGGGAAACTGTTGAGTGTGAAAAATCCAGCAGTGTTGCAGTTATTGACACAAACCGGGGCACATGGCACATACTACCATACTCTGTTCAAAGGCACTTAGATATTGTCTTGCCCATTCAGCCATTCAACAAATCATTCTTTAACCTGTCTCCTCCCCTTCATCTACACTGATTAAAGTGGGGTTAAGTGACACCAATAAGTGTGTAATGGAAAGAGCAGGTGTTCTTAATGTTTGTACACTCAGTTTGTATATACAGTACCAGACAAAAATTTGGACCACCTACTCATTCCAGGGTTATTCTTAATTTTTACTATTTTCTAAATTGTACGATAATAGGGAAGACATCAAAACCAAGAAATAACACATGGAATCATGTAGTAACCAAAAAATTGTTAAACAAATCAAAATATATTTTATATTTCAGAATCTTCAAAGTAGCCACCCTTTGCCTTGATGACAGCTTTGCACACTCTTGGCATTCTCTCAACCAGCTTCATGAGGTAGTTACCTGGAATGCATTTCAAAAAGTTAATTTGTGGAATTTCTTTGCTTAATGCATTTTAGCCAATCAGTTGTGTTGTGACATGGTAGGGTTTGTATAGAAATAGCCCTATTTGGTAAAAGACCAAGTCCATATTATGGCAAGAACAGGTCAAATAAGCAAATGACAGTCCATTATTACTTTAAGACATGAAGGTCAGTCAATATGGAACATATCAAGAACTCTGAAAGTTTCTTGAAGTGCAGTCGCAAAAACCAAGAGCTATGATGAAACTGACTCTCATGAGGACCGCCACAGGGAAGGAAGACCCAGAGTTACCTCTGAACTCTGCTGCAGTGTAACGGTTTTCTTGTGGTGAAGGAGAGGCGGACCAAAACGCAGCGTGGTGGTTATTCATAGTTCTTTAATATAGACACTATACATGAATAAACTGACAAAACAAGAAATGTGAAAAAAAACAGCCCTATCTGGTGCAAACACAGAGACAGGAACAATCACCCACAAACACAGTGAAACTCAGGCTACCTAAGTATGATTCTCAATCAGAGACAACTAATGACACCTGCCTCTGATTGAGAACCATACTAGGCCGAAACATAGAAATACCCAAATCATAGAAAAACAAACATAGACTGCCCACCCCAACTCACGCCCTGACCATACTAAATAATGACAAAACAAAGGAAATAAAGGTCAGAACGTGACATGCAGAGGATAAGTTAATTAGATTTACCATCCTCAGAAATCGGCAATTAACTGCACTTCAGATTGCAGCCCAAGTAAATGTTTCACATAGTTCAAGTAACAGACACATCTCAACATCAACTGTTCAGAGGAGACTGCTTGAATCAGGCCATTGTCGAATTGCTGCAAAGAAACCACTACTAAAGGACACCAATAGGAAGAGGAGACTTGCTTGGACCAAGAAACACGAGCAATGGACGTTAGACTGGTGGAAATCTGTCCTTTGGTCTGATGAGGCCAAATTGGAGATTTTTGGTTCCAACTGCCGTGTCTTTGTGAGATGCAGAGTAGGTGAACGGATGATCTCCGCATGTGTGTTTCCCACCATGAGGCATGGAGGAGGAGGTATGGTGGTGTGGGCGTGCTTTGCTGGTGACACTATCAGTGATTTATTTGGAATTCAAGGCACACGTAACCAGCATGGCTACCACAGCATTCTGCAGCAATACACCATCCCATCTGGTTTGCACTTAGTGGGACTATCATTTTGTTTTTCAACAGGACAATAACCAAAAACACACCTCCAGGCTGTGTAAGGGCTATTTGACCTAGAAGGAGAGTGATGGAGTGCTGCATAAGATGACCTGGCCTCCACAATCAGCCGACCTCAACCCAATTGAGATGGTTTGGGATGAGTTAGACCGGAGAGTGAAGGAAAAGCAGCCAACAAGTACTCAGAATATGTGTTAATTCCTCCAAGACTGTTGGAAAAGCATTCCAGGTGAATACCTCATTTTATTTTTATTTTACCTTTATTTTACTAGGCAAGTCAGTTAAGAACAAATTCTTATTTTCAATGACGTTCTAGGAACAGTGGGTTAACTGTCTGTTCAGGGGCAGAACGACAGATTTGTACCGTGTCAGCTCGGGGGTTTGAACTTTCGGTTACTAGTCCCACGCTCTAACCACTAGGCTGCCCTGCCGCCCCATGAAGCTGGTTGAGAGAATGCCCATAGTGTGCAAAGCTGTCATCAAGGCAAAGGGTGGCTACTTTGAAGAATCTAAAATATGTTTTTATATTTGTAACACTTTTGGTTACTACATGACTCCGTATGTGTTATTTCATAGTCTTGATGTCTTCACTATTATTGTACAATGTAGAAAATAGTAAAAATAAAGAAAACCCTTGAATGAGTAGGTGTGTTCAAACTTTGACTGTATATTCCAAATATTTTGGTTGAACAACCATCCTGATTCCTCTTGAGAGTTGGCTGCTTATTCCATTTGATTCCTTAAATCATATTTATATATTACACTAAATTGTGGCATATTTTATATGATGAAACTTTAGATTTGAATGTGTGTACAAACAGTATGGGTGATGTTGGGTTTTAATTGCAGTGTGATCTATGACTTATGCATTATTTTTTTATACTATTTGTGTAGGCCTACTACTGTTATTTATCTGCTTACTTTATTTTCTGTTGCAACAGATGTAAGACATTAAAGAGAGAGAACATAATGCTCAGATGTTTCCATGTTTTTGTAGTATTATACAGCGTACATGGTTATGGGCAAATAATATTTCTTGAATTTCTTCACTCTTCACAAATTGTACCTGTTTTCAAGATTTCTTGAGTGCAACAGCATCCATGATTTTATTCATAATATCAAATGTGATTAAAGATATTCAATGTTCCTTGTTATCCGGGATCTTTGGGACATTATGGTCCGGATGAGCTCATATAGAACTAACCCGATATTGAGTACTGTAGCACACATCTCGCCTGTCCTGCTTGCCATTTGCTTCTTTTGCACGGGGGTGGGTGCTTTGTTTCGAGAGAACGAACAACGTAGGCTCTGATTGGTAATAGTCATTGTCAACGTTTCTCTTTACAATAGGACCGCCTTTTACGGCTTGTTCTCGTGATAATTGAAATTATGAAACAGGAGACATTTTGGTTCTTGTAACAGGGACCTATCTTGAATTCAAAGCATGAACATATGAGCCACAATGGTAGATATGCGTAGAATCGTTTCTGTATTGATGTTCTAGAGCCAGCGATGGCAACGGAGAAAATAAACGACGTATTCAAAGTTGCAAGTCAGTTCATCAACATAAATGACTATTTTTGTAGCTACTAGTACTGGCTTGCGAACAAGGATCATTTTGAAGAGCGAAACACCCAAATAAATCTTCCACATGAGTCGTTGAACATGGACGGGTGGAGTCCAATTGTTGCAAGAGCTTCTGACGATGAACGTTCAAGCTCCGAGGGTGAATACACGGTGGAGACTGGACCAAAAGAAGCGGAGGAGAGAGGGGGTGAACTAAAGATACATGATGAGAGTGTGGATGGAGGTGCTGCTGAGGGATTTGGGATAACTGGCTTTGGAGAGGGCACCGTGAGATTGAGTCGTACAGGACAGACCGCTGAACAAGAACTTCGGTACCTCCACTTGCTATGGGAACCCAGTCGAGTTGGATTAGGTGCGGGTGTGGCGAGCAGCAAACCCGGGAAGGTGACAGGGTGTAGAGCGAGGCGGCAAGGGAGAGCCCGGCGAAATGTGGGGCCCATTGGAAAAGATATTTATGGTACAGAAATTCCACACACTCAAAATTGCAGAGAATTTTTTTTTGTTGATGGAGAGAGCCGTGAATTCCACACCCAATCATGAGGTGTGAATAGTGTAAAGCTGTGTGAATGTTGCGGAGGGATGGGATGTCATGCAAATCTGCCTATGGCTCCTGAACTTTGACAAAAGTATCATCAGTATGCATTATACTAGCCTAACACATCAGACGGTGATAGGCATGTCAACACTCAAAGCACAGAGTTTAGCATTCTATCTGATGTTTACCTAACCTTTAGCTTGTTTGTTCATTCTCTCTAGCGGTGAAGAGGTTTCGAGAGGCTGCCAATGGCAACGACATTGATACAGGTAGGCACTGAAAATAACTATTGGAACATCAACTATTGTGAGACTTAACAAGACTAAGTAATATATGGTATCTCTTTCAGGTGTTTAATGTTTCTGTCTCTTTTTTTATCCAGTGCGCAGGCTTCTTCAAGAAGACGTAGACCCTTGTTCAGCAGATGACAAAGGAAGAACAGCCCTCCACTTCTCCTCCTGTAATGGCAACGAGAGCATCGGTAAGTCAAAGTGAGAAGTGCAAGGGGCTCATGATTCATTACTCAACAGTAATGACATTGTTATGAACTAATAATAGTCACAGCAGCATTACTGTGAACAAATGATTAACTCGTCCCCTTCCTTCCAGTGCAACTTCTTCTGAGCTACGGCGCTGACCCTAACCAGCGGGATGGCCTTGGGAACACCCCTCTCCATCTGGGTAAGAACAACACGTCATCGAAAGTATAGCATTTAGTTCAGTGGTGTACAACATTTCTACTTTAGGTCCCAATGGTAGAAACGTAAAAGATTAACATTTTATTTTGATTGAACTTTTCCATGTCTGAAAAATGTATATTTTTCCACAATTTTTCCACTTCTGCACCTGTCTATACAGCGGCCTGTACCAACCACGTGCCTGTAATCACCACATTGCTGAGAGGAGGTGAGAAGCCATACGGTATGAAGACACATGGACATACATACTGTACACCTGCTAATGATAACTTGTTAATGTTGTGTTTCTGTTCAGGCGCACGTGTGGATGCCCTAGACCGAGCAGGAAGGACCCCCCTGCACCTGGCACGCTCCAAACTCAACATCCTGCAGGAAGGAGACTCGAGGAGTATAGAAACTCTTAGAGGGGAGGTCACACAGGTAGTAAGGGGTTATTACAACAGCACTATGTAAACATTAGTATACCAACATTTATTTGGTGCAGTCTGAAATTCTCTCTCTCCATGGCTCTGTAGATCATTCAGATGCTGAGGGAGTATCTGAATGTGATGGGACAGAGTGAGGCCAGAGAGAGACTGGATCATATCTCAACACAGCTGCAGCACACACGCACCAAAGAACAGGTAAGACACATTTGTGTTTAACTCACTCTCACACATACCTGTTTCTTTGGCATTGAACCAAATGGTAACACAACCAATTGGTATAATTTTTTTTACACGTATGAATGAGTCTTCATAGGTGACAATTATGACTTCTCTTCTGTTTCAGGTTGATGAGGTAACCGACTTGCTGGCCAGCTTCACGTCACTCAGTCTACAGAAGCAGAATTTGGGGGATAGGTAGAGGGGGCTCTCTTTGTGGATACATTCTTCTGTTTACAGCAGAGTAATGGGCATACTACTGTGATAAAGTAACTAAAAAAGATCTTTGAGCTCATTACCCTTGACTGTTGTGTTGGTCTTCCTCTCAGCATCTTTATGTCACTGCCTTTTTTCTGTTGCCTTGCATGTGTTGTACATGAATGTTTACTGAAAAAAAAATAATCATGGTCATTGTTGTAAATGGTTGTAACAATCTTAGTTAATGGATTAAAAAAATATTTGGAAATATTTGTTGCCTCTGCTTTATAAGAAAATACGGTGTAACAGTAATATGCATTGTCAGTTAATGTAGTTATCATCCATTCATAGAATTAATACATGAAAAGTAATTGTTACAAATTGGTTACAATATCTTCAAATTAACAGACGCAATGTATATTTCCAGCCAATTGACATTGTGCACTACAATAACGTACACGATTTCATTGTTCTGATTCGCTACATCACAGTCAAGTCCCTCCCCCTGCCGATACGCATCGTTGTAGACTGATATCAAAGATGGCGACTGGAACCGCGTAAATTGGTGATTCCGGAGAGGTAGTAAAATTACATATAATTGTACATTTCTTCTCACTTTGCGACAGTAAAATTCACATATTCTCACCTCAGCATGCTAAACAGAATTTATGAACCAAATGCATGAAAATTACTTTCTTTGTCCGTTTAGACTGATATAGGCCTAGCTGCACCAGAAGCCACGGACTGCTATTGCAGTACCTTCCGGATAACCCAGCACATAATCAGCAATACGAGTTAGAAGAGGTTCCAAATGTTGGGAGTTAGGGACTCTCAGCTAATGAAAGGGGGTGTGTTTGTGTATTTTTTCGAAAGTAGGCGGGAATTTATCCTTCAATTGCCTAAACACACTTCAGTTTTGTAATGTATCTATTATTACTATAGGCTCAAGCATGCCATTTTATCAGTGTATACTGTTATCCAAACTTTAAGGAGAGACATCAATTACAGAAATTGAATGTCCTCTCTCATCAACCATATGGGGTGGCGAATTGAAACAAGGCACTTCTTGCTTTTTGAAGGGGTTTACTCAGTTTGATCAATTTGGTGTTAAAATACTTCTTTGTTGTTGTCTCTTATTTTTTTTACATCCTTCCATTCACAGTGAAATGTAAATATCCTGTATTTTTCAGTAAAACTGCTCAAAGTCACAAGTTGCTTGTCTGTTATATTGGCTGAGTCAATGGCTGATGTTTCCTCCATATCCCTATGACTGTGTTCTAATATCTTGCTATTGTTAGTGACACAGAGAGACAAGCACGCCGTTTGAAGAGAAAAGAGAGATCATGGCTTTTGAGGAGATCAAGAAGAAAGGAGTAGTTGGTAATTTGTGCCAGTTCTTTCCTCTAATACCTCTTATGTTCTTTTGAAGAAATCTGTCAATAATTTAGTTATTAAAAGTCATCATCATCATCATTCCAATTGTCATGCAATGCCTGAAGTTCCCAGTGTGCATTACAACTCCCTCTTTCTCAGAGGTAGGGATGGAAGGGGAAGTGGGCCTTGTGGCTGGTCGCAGTCAGAGAGAGAAGAGGAGATCATACAAGGACCTGCTCAGAGAGGAGGAGGAGATTGCTGCACAGGTCCGCAAGTCCTCCAAGAAACGGCCCAAGGTAACAGCAGAACACTGGTTTCAAAATGAAGTGCCATGTAGTTTCTGTTGGTTGTAAATTTAGTAAAATCCTGACTTTTTCATTTAGGACTCAGAACCTTTCTTATTGGGAGGGGACTCCCATAAGAAGAAGAAAAAGCACAGTGAAGACTACTATTACAGAGGTAAAGGAGGAAGGAATTCTGCTCTGTCAATAAAAAAGATTGAATTATTTGCGTGAATTTTATGCTGAACCGACTCATTATATTCTCACTCTCCCTTCACGATGTTCTTTACCAGACCAGCAAGGCTCAGGCCCACCTCCCCACAAGAAGAAGCGAAAGTCTTCGGACCACTCCCTTTCCCTGTCCTCCCATCCCACAGACACAGCCATGGGGCTCCTACAGGCCATCACCTCCCCAATGGCCACCGGCTCAGACCCGAGCCCACACCTGCACAAGAAGCCCTCCTACCCCTCCTTCTCTTCCTCCCACTTCTCCAAAGACCGCAAACGTGATGGGAGCACCGGAGGAAGCAAAGGCAGCCACTCCTCTCACTCCCGCCCTATGTCCTCATCCTCCTCTTCCAAAAAGCACTCCTCCTCCAAGTCGTCGTCTCTGTTCCATGGTGGTACCGGTACCCCTAAAGGAGATCTCCTGAACATACGTGAGCCGGATGGGCTGATGATGAAGCTCATGGTCTCGCCTAAGGAGAAGGCCGAAGGAGAGGGCTTTCCCTTCCCTCCCCACTCCTCCTCATCCTCAAAAGGGGGGATAAAAAAGGAGAAGGACAGAGACCGGAAGCAGCTCTCTAAAGTCCCCAAGAAGATGCAGCAGAGCCGAGATCCACTGCCTGTTGTGGGGAAAGAAGTGGAGGTGGAGGGTAAGAGGGCCGTTGGCTAAATTTATCGCTATGAGAGACATTATTCGAAACTCATTTGTATGTGCACTTAACCACTTTTCCTGTATTTGTGTTGATTCCTGCATGAACCCTATGTCCTCTCTCTCTTGTGTGTCAGGGCACTACGGTGGGGGTATGGGGGGAGACAGCTCCTCCTCGGGGGGCGAACTTGAGGCAGGAGAGCTGGTGATAGACGACTCGTACAAGCATCTGTCAAAGAAAAAGAAGAAGAGCAAGAAAAGCAAGAAGAAAAAGGAGAAAGAGAAGGACAGAGAGAAAGACAAAGGCGGGAGAGAGAAGAAGCACAGCAAAGGATCAGGAGGTGATTAGAAACATTTGGAACGCTGCCGCTAGTCTGCCTTAGTCCTATTGCAGAACGATGTTTAACATTGGTTACTTCAACAGTTACTTGAATTATGCATTCTAATATGTGCTCCTTGTATGCTTTCTCCAGGGGACCCATCGAGAGGCCACACCCATACCCATGGCTCAGCCAATCACTCTGCAGCTGGTGGAATGTATGCCATGGGGGCCCCCATCCCTACTCCCATCCTTACTCACCATCATCAAAGTAATGAAGTAGCAATGATGGAGAAGAAGAAAAAGAAGGAGGAGAGGGAAAGGGAAAAGCACGAGAAGGAGAAAGATAAGGTAAGAACCCAAAACAGATTGGTAGTTCAGGCTTTTAGACAGTGTTTCCTGCATTTTGTACAGTGTGTGTATATACAGTGCCTTGCGAAAGTATTCGGCCCCCTTGAACTTTGCGACCTTTTGCCACATTTCAGGCTTTAAACATAAAGATATAAAACTGTATTTTTTGTGAAGAATCAACAAGTGGGACACAATCATGAAGTGGAACGACATTTATTGGATATTTCAAACTTTTTTAACAAATCAAAAACTGAAAAATTGGGCGTGCAAAATTATTCAGCCCCCTTAAGTTAATACTTCGTAGCGCCACCTTTTGCTGCGATTACAGCTGTAAGTCGCTTGGGGTATGTCTCTATCAGTTTTGCACATCGAGAGACTGACATTTTTTCCCATTCCTCCTTACAAAACAGCTCGAGCTCAGTGAGGTTGGATGGAGAGCATTTGTGAACAGCACTTTTCAGTTCTTTCCACAGATTCTCGATTGGATTCAGGTCTGGACTTTGACTTTGAACCATTCCATTGTAGATTTTGCTTTATGTTTTGGATCATTGTCTTGTTGGAAGACAAATCTCCGTCCCAATCTCAGGTCTTTTGCAGACTCCATCAGGTTTTCTTCCAGAATGGTCCTGTATTTGGCTCCATCCATCTTCCCATCAATTTTAACCATCTTCTCTGTCCCTGCTGAAGAAAAGCAGGCCCAAACCATGATGCTGCCACCACCATGTTTGACAGTGGGGATGGTGTGTTCAGGGTTATGAGCTGTGTTGCTTTTACGCCAAACATAATGTTTTGCATTGTTGCCAAAAAGTTCAATTTTGGTTTCATCTGACCAGAGCACCTTCTTCCACATGTTTGGTGTGTCTCCCAGGTGGCTTGTGGCAAACTTTAAACAACACTTTTTATGGATATCGTTAAGAAATGACTTTCTTCTTGCCACTCTTCCATAAAGGCCAGATTTGTGCAATATAGGAATGATTGTTGTCCTATGGACAGAGTCTCCCACCTCAGCTGTAGATCTCTGCAGTTCATCCAGAGTGATCATGGGCCTCTTGGCTGCATCTCTGATCAGTCTTCTCCTTGTATGAGCTGAAAGTTTAGAGGGACGGCCAGGTCTTGGTAGATTTGCAGTGGTCTGATACTCCTTCCATTTCAATATTATCGCTTGCACAGTGCTCCTTGGGATGTTTAAAGCTTGTGAAATCTTTTTGTATCCAAATCCGGCTTTAAACTTCTTCACAACAGTATCTCGGACCTGCCTGGTGTGTTCCTTGTTCTTCATGATGCTCTCTGCGCTTTTAACATTGGATCATTCAGAGATCCTCACTGAACTTCTGGAGAGAGTTTGCTGCACTGAAAGTAAAGGGGCCGAATAATTTTGCACGCCCATTTTTTCAGTTTTTGATTTGTTAAAAAAGTTTGAAATATCCAATTAATGTCGTTCCACTTCATGATTGTGTCCCACTTGTTGTTGATTCTTCACAAAAAATACAGTTTTATATCTTTATGTTTGAAGCCTGAAATGTGGTAAATGGTCGCAAAGTTCAAGGGGGCCGAATACTTTCGCAAGGCACTGTATATAATATATCAAATCAAATTTGATTGGTCACATACAAAGATTTAGCAGATGTTATTGCGGGTGTAGCGAAATGCTTTATATATATACATGTCTCATCTCCTTTCTCTCTCAGCCCAAGAAGAAGAACACAACAGCTTACCAGGTGTTCTGTAAAGAGTACAGGGTCAACATCAATGCAGAGCAGCCTGGACTAGGTGGGCAGAGTTATCCCTTTTTATAATTACATTGTAACTATTAATGATTGTGGTACATATGTTATACAAAATTTAGAGAAAGACTTTACTGTGTTTGCAGTGTTCGGGGAGCTGAGCAAAAAGTTGGCAGAGGTGTGGAAACAGCTCCCAGAAAAAGATAAACTGGTAAGTTTCACTTGAAATTACCAATTTAAAAAGAGAGTTGATTGATAATTCTAATAAACATTTGAAATCAATTTAAGAATGGCGCGCCAGCACTATGCTATGAGTCATGGTTCATGGCCTAAATTGCTTCTATATACACATAGGTGTGGAAGCAGAAAGCTCAGTACCTGCAGCACAAGCAGAACAAAGCTGAGGCCACCACAGTCAAACGCAAGAGCTCCACAGATGGAGTCAAAAGCAAAGGTAAGAGCTAGGGATGCACGATAAATCGGTGAGCATATCGGAATCAAACGATATTAGCTAAAAATGCCAACATCGGCATTGGCCCGATGTCTAGTTTAACACCGATGTGCAAAACCGGTGTCAAAGCTGACGTGCATACGTATATAATGTAAGTAGATGACTACACAGAACAAAAGCAGAAAAATACTATGCGCACACTTCCAACAACTTAACAAGTTCAAGTTGAGCAGTCATTTGAAAGAGTAAGACATTTCAGCGAGACAACGCAAAGGCAAAATCCATTAACGCCAAGATAATGGAATTCATTATGCTACTTGCTATGGGCGTCACGACTGACATTTGGACCAGCGATGTCAGCCCCATGAGAATGTTGAGTCTGACAGCACAGTGTGTCAACGTGGTATTACATGCTCAAGAATGTGCTGGTTATCATACCGCTGCTTCCATTTAAAAAATGTTTGAAACTTGGAAACATGAACACACTTCTAGTGTCATTCGAACAACTGACTGGAGAAATAAGATAATCAACTGCGTCTGCAGCAGATACCCTCTGTCATGGCATTAAAACGTCTGCTCAACAAAACTGCCCACACCGACCGTGGGGTTATAACTTAGGCCGTGAACAAGCGATTCTCTCTGAGACTCTTTACTGTGTCACCACCATGCTCGATGCTAGCTACAAGGACCGCTACTTCAATGCAGACAAACAGGGTTTACGTGAAATGTTACAACGCTGGGCCAATTGTGCGCTGCCCTATGGGACTCCCAATCATGGCCGGATGTGATACAGTCTGGATTCGAACCAGGGACTGTAGTGACGCCTCTTGCACTGAGATGCAGTGCCTTAGACCGCTGCATCTATGTGTGTGCGTTAACTATTTAACCTCACTAGAATGCTTAAAAGGCTGCTAAAATGTCAAATATCGTTATCGTTTTTTTGGGGCAAGGAAAATATCGGTATCGGCCAAAAATGTGATATCGGCGCATCCCTAGTAAGAATCCACCCTGCAGCCACATTGGCCTTGCAGCTCTATCAGCTTTGACAGTGATTACAAGTCAATCAGTAGTCCTGTCCCTTCTCTATGCTGCTTTATCTCTCAGTAGCCCACAGGACTCATGGTCAGTTGGTCACTGCCTGTGTTGTATTTGTATGGGTCTCAGGCTCTGTGAAGGGCATGGGGCTGGGAGCAGGGCTGGTGTCCCCCAACCGGGCGTCTGTGGGTGTGTCCCTGTCACCAGCACGGGTCCCTGATGTCGACCCCATCGATGCGGCCGCCCACCTGCAGCTACTGGGAGAGTCCCTGTCCCTCATCGGCCACCGATTACAGGAGACAGAGGTACACACCAACCAACTATTCCCTGTATCTTTTAACTTAGCTGTTGTGTCCAAACTTACTCTGTTCACCTACAACAGAAATGTGTCATTATCACATTCATATGAGTAAAGACTGAACAAAGATTTGTGTGTAACCACTAGACTAACTGCCTCTCCTCTTACCTCACTCAGGGGATGGTGGCGGTATCAGGCAGTCTCTCTGTACTGCTGGACTCCATCTTGTGTGCCCTTGGACCCCTGACCTGCCTCACAGCACAGATCCCCCAGCTCAACGGATGTCCCCGCCAAGTCTTGGTAAATCACTCACACCTTGCCATCTATTTGAAATGTTGTTCTGAAAGGTTTCATCTCCCACTTGGGCTGTAAAGTAAAAATATGTGGCTGTAAAATAAAAATATGTGGCTGTAGTGACAGCACATTGTGTGATAGCAAGTGTGTTGCATAAGGCCAGCCTGAAACATTTCTCTCCTTTTATGTCTCTTTCAGTCCAACACCTTGGACAATATTGCCTACATCATGCCAGGGCTGTGAAGCCAACAGAAACATTCCTTTCCCGTCTACTGAGGGTCTTCGCCATGAAGTAAAACATTTGGAGTGAGAGTGCCCATTATAGAAGCGTGGCTTGTGGCTTGGGATGCAGACAATTATTTATGCAGCAAGGCATTGGAAAACGTGGATATTAATACTTTCAACATGTTTTTAAAATGTATTTTAAAATGTGTTCATTTCCTTATTTTTTTTTTTACTGAAACCTATTTTAATGAACACTCTTTTCTTTCCCTCTGGCATGTCTGTTAGCGTCTTCAGATTTAACTGTATGTTTTTGTGTGAATGTGTGTGGGCGTGTGTGTTTTCTATGTGTATACAGTATCTCCAGAGGCTAGTTTTTACTCAAAAGGACAAGCCAGGGCCCAAGTCCACCATTGTTCCTCTTCCATCAACATACCATGAAAATAATATATTTGACAACTGTTCATGTTTGTTTTACCAGTTAATTACATAATGACTTGTTCTTTTGTATATATGCTATTTTACTGAGTATTAAGGTTTAGATTTTGATTGTAGAATTAAATTTGTATACGGTAGAAACATTTTGAGGCAAATGCAATCAAACTACTGTTGTGGGTTTTGCAGCTTTTGAAGCACAAAGCTGTAAGCCACATTTTCATTAATACATTTCTTCCTCTGAGTATACAGTATGGAAATGTTGACAATAAAAATGACAGTGTCAACATGCAGACTGAGCATAGCAGACTTATGACTGGTATGTACCACCACCACCTTTTTTCAACTACAGCTGTTGTTCTGACTCCTAAACACAAACCAATGAATGAATAAGGCTTGTATTTATTGTAACAAACCATTGTAGTGTATCAAGATCATTTACATTTTAAGGCCAGTTATACCAGTTATACAACTGAAATTGCTATTTTTAAGTGAGTAAATGAATTGTACGTGAAATGCAGCAGCTACCTGTGAATCCTCAGGATCCTTGTCAGACTGAGGACGATATGCTTTTCTCTACACATACAATAGCACTAGAACACTATGTCTGTGCTTCCACATGCCTCTGTGTCCCAGCCAGGGAGGAATGCAAAACCTTCTCTAATGACGTGTTTTGGATTTTTGTTAATCTCTCTAAACCCGAGAAGTAAAATCTAGTGTAATTTGGTCAGCTAATTCATACGTGTTAGAAAATGAGAGAACGTTTGGTGATACTGATGATTTGTCGCCACAGATGGTTTATTTAAATGGCAAGTTAAGCGAACTAACATGACTGGTTAGGATAATAAACGTGTCAGGTTAGGAGAACGAGGTCAAGGTTACGCCTCGATCACACTGGCATTGTTTTGCATTTTGGTTCACCAGAAGTACATTTCCGATGGAACGCTGCGTTTGATTTGCAACATTGCGTTGCTGTGCATTATATGTGGAGCGTACATTGGATTGATTGAACGTATACGGCTTGACAGAAATGGTAGAAGAAGGTGAATGTTTAACTTTTGTGGCACGCATATCCAGATGATGCTGCGCCATTTTGCGCTTGACTGTTGGTGTGATCGAGGCGTTATGAAAATCGCTCAGTTACAACGTTACGTTTTCAACAACAGTTGTCCCCGACGCGACCACTAGATAGAGCTGTAGGCCTAATCCATTTAACCAAACCGGTAGAAACGTAAACAAACTTTTTGGCGACCAATCACTGCATGTGTATATGAAGATGGCGACACATAATAAGTATCGACATAACACAATGGTCTTCAACCTGTTCTTGCCCAGGGACCCCCATCCTATATTAGCACCAAAAAAATATCACGACTTATCAGGTGAATTAAGTAATCAACATTTTAAAATGAATATATTTGGTAAATCGTTTTTCATTATTTTGACCCCACATAATTTGGAAGAGGAAGTGTAAACTCTAGCATATCATATTAGGTAGAACGGTAACACATTTTCGCTAAGAGCATCTGTTTAACTGGTTAAACAAAGGTTAGCCATGTGTTGTCAAACATTTGTCCAAATCAAAAAAGCTTACCAGAAAGCCAGTGGCACTTCTGCACTGGTGGCCTATTTGCAAGTGCTTTTTCAAAGCCTATGTCAGACACTCCAGTGAGTGTCATTTTGTATAATTTTGACCTGCACTGTTGGAGCTTGAAGTTTAAGAATTTCACTGTACCCTGCAATTACATCTGCGACCATGTCATTGTGATGAATAAACTGAGAAATAAAACTGACGTCATTGTATGTCATTCAAAATTAGTTTATTCTGTTGTTGCTAGCAGTAGTCATAACATTGAAATACAAATATTTATATTCGCGGACCTCCAGTTGAATGCCCCTGACATAATATAATGCACATCCCTTTCAATTCTGGCAGATTATCAGTCTACACACGAGAATGTGCTCGTGAGATTAGATTTTTTTGGAAGTTTGAGCAAGTTGCCATGAACATATTGATTCGAATGTTGATGCATAATTCGCATTTTAAGAAGTCAGCCTACTTTACTTTTTGTGTCACTGCATCAAAAGACACTACAAAAACGTAGCAGGCTAAAACCGGCTTTTCTTGAAGAGCAGTGACTGTACGGCTACGCCCTGAAGACTGCAGAAGCACACAGCACCGACTGATCCTTCTTCTAATGAGTCAGGACGTAGGCACGAGGAAATTGACTAGCGTTCATATTAAATACGGCAATAATATCTGGCAAGATCTCACAATCAAGAGATGGCATCAGGTCCCCCACAAACAGGTACATGTAGCCTACCAATTATTCACGCAGGTTCCAGGAAGTGTAGGCGTTTGTTTACGACTATTTCATACTCGCGTGTGCGCTGTTAACTCGCCACACACGCACTTTTCGGCCTGTCAGTTTTTAGAACGTGGGGGAGGCATTTCGCATTTCGTTTGAGCTGTCTCTTTGGGCAGTAGATAAAACGTGTTTACATCTTCTGCTGCATTTTATTGCCAAGGGTTTCCCAAACTCGGTCATGTGGCACGTTTTGTTTTTTTGCCCTAACACGATACAGATGATTCAAATAATCAAAGCTCGATGATGAGTTTATTTAAATCAGCTGTGTAGTGCTAGGGCAAAAAAAAAAACGGACCGAGTGTGGGAAACCCTGGTATAGCCTATGAGATGTTTCGTGATTCGAGTTCGTTCTATTCATATATTTTTTTGTCTCACAGGAAAAATATGTACAATGTCTCCATTGTTACAATACATATTTCGGCAGACCTTTCAGAGATACAAAAGTCGTTGCTTATTGAACAGTACTAATGTAAACGGAAACTAAAATCAGATGACAGAACTTGTGATGTGTGCAGGCTACTAAATCCTCCCTTTCTAAGAACACTCCATCTCCTCGCCTTGTCCCAATGCAGAGCTGAGGCTGGTTCTGCTCGGCGGGACAAGAGCAGGACAGAGTGCAGCTGGAAACGCCATACTGGGCCGCCAGGCTTACCTTACCCAGACTGCCAGTGAGCCAGCTGTCGCTCAGGAATGTGAGAAGCACAGAGGAACCATAGCAGGGAGATGGGTAAGATACTTTGTTGATTCTTTACAAGGACAGCAGCCTACACACTGATCAAATGACTTAAATGTCAACCAGAGGTTCTAACATTACACACTGTTTTTGCCTGCAGGTATCAGTGGTAGACGCCCAAGACTGGTTCTGCTCAGAGCGCCCCCCGGAGGAGGTGAGGCACCATGTCTCCTCTTGTGTGGCCCTGTCGGCCCCGGGGCCTCATGCCTTCCTGCTGTGTGTCCCTGTGGACCGGCCGGCTGACATGGAGCTGCGGGCCCTGGAGGCCCTGGAGAAGGTTTTTGGCCCCACTGCAGTCAGTGGACACACCCTGGTCATCTTCACCCACACAGACCAGATGGTTCTGGGACAACAGCTGGACGAGTACATCACCACCAGACGCAAAGACCTACTGGAGCTGGTGGTGATGTGTGGAGACCGCTATCACTCTCTGGAGAGGAGGAGTAGAGGAGAGAAGGATGAGAGGAAGAGTGTGGAAGAGCTGCTGGAGAAGGTTGAACAGACTGTAAAAGAGAGCGGGGTGGAGTTCTACAGCTGCCCCCTCTACCAGGAGGCTGAGGCCAGGGTGAGAGAGAAGCAGGCAGAGATAGTGTGGCAGAGAAGAGGGGGAGAGGAGCGAGATGAAGAGGTGCCCTCCTCAGCCTCACCTCCAGAGCAAGAGCTAGATGATGAAGAGATGGCAAGAGTTAGGGAGGAGGCAGAGAGGAGTGTGCACAACCTGAACATAGACACCGAGGGTATTACCTCTCTTTCTCCTGCCTCTGCCTCTCCATCATTTCTCTCGTCCTTGTGGCAAGGATTGACAGGGTGGCTGAGGAGGCTGCCCAAGATGCTGAGGATGGAGTCTCTGCTGGGGGCTTTCGTTGGCCTGTTCGTAGGTGGGCCCGTTGGGCGGATGCTGGGGGCCACTGTGGGCTCAGTAGCCACTGAAGTGGGGAGAAGGAAGACCCTGAAGACAGAAAAAAACAAATAATGGCAATGGGATACATATCTCCAGTTATTAACATTAAAGGGACATTTCACAATTTTTCAACTTCATATTCATCATCTCCAGCACAAACCCAATATCAACATATGTGTAAATTGCGTATTTCTGTTTTGTAGTAAAAAAATATTGAGGAAGATGTTTCCAATGACATCATCAACCATTTTGTATTTAATGCCTACTCACAATTAGTCATCATCTTCCTCTTTCTTTTTTACCACAGAACAACGCACCATTTTCACATATGTTGATGTTGGGGTGGTGCTGGAAATGGTAAATATGAAGTAGAACAATTTTAGTTTCCCTTTGTTATTTCACTGCACTTATATTTTATTGAGCATTGTGCAATTGGCTTGTATTTGACCAACGTACAGTCCTCACAATACTTGTTATAATATTTGTTGTTTGGCTGGTCATATTTTCAAAACCCATTATTATAGAAGGTATGGTAGCGTTTACTAAAAACTTCAAATAAAGGGGAAGTTACATACACAATCCACTTGGTGGAGACATTGACCAAAACATTGAAGTTGAACATTAAATATTTGAGCTCAACTGAAAACAGATATCTTACTGCTAACTGAAGGAAATATAATACCATTTCTAAGGCAGTTTGTTGTGTCCTGTATATGTCACAAGTTGATACTTTTAAAGGATACAATTACACATTTCCCTCAGACTGAATTTAGTCATTTAATGGCCAAAATGTTCAAGCACTATATTTAGGAGTTGAGTATAGGCTACATTTTGAAAATAAGACTTTCACATGACGCATGATAGGTAGCGGATACCTCCGCTATAGACGGACCATCTGCAGCAGTGTGTGTTAGCTGAGGACAATTGCTAGAGCGTATAGAGGGCGTTAATAATAGTGGTGAGGCGTGTGGAGTCCTAAGTGAAAGTGCCTCTGACTTTGGAAAACACTGAAGCACTGCTCTCAAAGCTTCCTATTTTTTCTTTATGATAAAACGGTAGGTTACGGGTTTGACATTGATGTAATTGATACTCTGTTAAAACCATCAGTCAAACCCATCTTTACATCTCTCTCTTTAAGTTTCTCTCCCTCTCTCTCTAAGCTGACAGAGACCCTGCCTGTGGAACAGCTAGGCGTTTCCGAATGTGGGTGGTCCGCCGGGGGAGGGAGAGAGAGAATTAGTCCAGCTCTCATGTTTCCTGAGAAGAGAGGGAGGAAAGGAATGAGAAAGAGAGAGTGGGGAGAGAGCAAGAAAGAGGAGAGAGTGAATATGTGTGCGCGAGAGAAAGAGAGAGAACATGCTCAGGGATTACATCTGTCTTCCAGATGTGGCCTCCCCAGTTGTCTGAAACAGGGGGGAAAAATAACGTTTAAAAGTAAAGGAAAATTGGTGCTAAACAGTTTTTTATTGTTAAGGATTCCGCATACAGTACAGTGCGGACTACAGTATAGCGGTCTACAGTGAACCAGGGTATGATGCCAGTTCATTCCTTATGAAACTCCAATGAAATGACGTGGTGCACCCTTCCAGTAGACACCTTAAAGATAATGCATATAAAAAAGAACACCTGTCCAAATATTGTTCTGTCTTATTGGATAAGCATCAGTGAGAGGACAGTGAGTAATGATAGAGGGAGGTAAGAAGGGATGAGAGAAGGGTGGAAAGTAGGGAGATGTATTTCTATACTCAGACACTGTGAGTTGAGGCAACCATGCCGTTAGGCCTAAATCAGAGGGAGACTGTATCTCGTCTGTGTAGACAGTTGTGGCCCAGGGTTGGTCCTCAGAGGCTGAAGCCTCATCAGGACGGCAAAGGATGCAGAGTTGATTTGTGCCTGTATGCATAACCAAAGCCAAAAATCTGAACGAACAGCTCATGGAATCACTAGTGACCCATCATTAACACAACGGCTGTAACTTCTGAAACTTTCCCTCTGAGCAAAAATGTTGTTCTAAGGACCTTGTGGTCCTCCATTGAAGTGGGGGCAGCTCGCTGTGAGTCGTGGACACCGAAATATTGTTTTGTTATCGCGCAAACCAAAGGAAAATAAACAGGATGACACACTTTTTCCTCCACCGCACACAAGGCCTCTCCCTTTGCAAGCTCACACAGCACTCACCGTAAACTGCTCAAAATATCAACAGGACAGGACTGATTACAACCACAGCATACCCTCTAATACACATCAAATACTGTATGGTCTCTGTGGTTTGTTGAGAAGAACATCTGAATAAAAATACAGCAGGCTACAAAGACATTGGCTGAATGAATCTGGACCATATAAAAAGAGACTGTTTTATCCCTGGAGGTAATCACAGAGGAAATAACAAATACTACACGTGCCAACCAGAATTAACAAAAATACGTTTTGAGAAAGGTAGACAGAAACCTTTGTTAAAACGTGGGCTAATAATGTGGTGATATGGTGTGTCTAGATATTAGAAAGGCCTTTTGATGGTGGCTAGCCTACTGGGTGGGTAGCAAGTGATATGCCAACTTGGAAATTCAAGGTTGATTGTTACTTTGAGTCATAGATTTTTTTGCTTTGCATATAGTGAGGCATACTGTAATAATTATATCACAGCCCATGCTGTTCCCCTTCCAACAGAGCAAGGCCTAAAAAGTTAGGTCCAGCGGCCTGCCTGCCTGCCTGCTCTCCTCACCAAGTGTGCTCCACGGCACAGGCTCTAAGTCCACTCATCTTCTTCCTATTAGTGCTGTTTTCATGTTCCTCCCTGTAGCGTGAGCGTGTGTGTGTCTGAAATTGTTTATGGAGCACTGTGAGGAGCTAACATTTGCCCTGTCCATGTGTGGGTTGGTGCGACAACTCATAAAGCCAAGATGAAAGCTTCGGCCAAGTTAGCAAATAATAATGCAAGGAAGATGTGTCCATTGTAACGGCGCATTGAAGGGTATGAAGATGTTTATAGCTGGCTGGCAATATTAAAGTAGTTGACGTTGAATGGTAGTGTCAGTTTATTGCTTCATGGGGTGATATGTCATGCCAAACACATGATTTACTATTATGGCTTTTGACATTTTTTACCTTAGAAGGGGTAAGACTACCTCTGTCAATGATCACATAGAACAGTCAACATAGAACTTCCAAATGAATCTGTTTATTTCAGTTATCCAGACCATTTGACATTGCTTTGATTGGTAAAGAATGTAATACATATTCTGTAGCTATTAACAAAATGTATTATAATGCACAACTGAAAACAAGGACAGCACTAATTTTCTTAGAGTACAATTAGTGCATGCTTTCACACAAATCAATGTAAGTGTCAGGACAAAGAAGAGACCACAGCCAACATGACTGTAGGCCTACAATCACGTACATCTGCCGAGGTTAGGGGAGCTAGCACAATCCAGTGGACGGACAGACGCACGCACACAGCCAGCCTCACATGCACCAACAGCTGGACTGATGTTTAGGATGGGAGAAGCATGACTGGGTGGAAGTGGACTGGTGCAGTCAGCCAATATGAGAGTCACCATTCATCCTCTCACACATTGCTGGACTGCCTTGGACCTGAGCCAGATGTGGAGAGGAAGCTAGAGGAGAGGGACGGAGATGGAGACAGAAGAGGGGGAGTGTAGCGAAAGAGAAATTAAGAGAATTAGGAAGTTCTTTTGGAATTTTTGTGTGTGTAATGTTTACTGTTTTTCATTGTTTATTATCTATTTCACTGGCTTTGGAAATGTAAACATGTTTCCCATGCCAATAAAGCCCCTTGAATTGAATTGATTTGAATGAGAGAGAGAGAGAGAGAGAGAGAGAGAGAGAGAGAGAGAGAGAGAGATGGTATGCATCCCTGTCAGGAGGAGTGTACAGTACTTGGTCCTACTATGAGATGTTTTATGTGTGTGAGAGTGGTACCACAGGAGGGGAAGAGGGGTGTGGTTGGACAAGAGGCAATTACACAATTACATAAAGAGGAGGAGGAGGCAACACTGAGCCATCTTAAAAAGACATCCAAGCCAAATTTCCCAACAGCTTTGGAAAGAGTTTTAAAAAGAGTTATCTGTGTTGCAGTGAAAGTTTTAGAACTTGGGATAAAGGGCTGGGAGGGCTGGGTTGTTGTTGGTGTGACAGTTCTTAAGGGTTTGTGGTTTTACACCACACCTCCTACAAAAGCCAGTGCTTGAGAATTTACTGGAGGGGAGGGGCCTGACTCCGGACTAATGACGACTCACTATGGGCTGTGGGTGCTGGATGGCCCCAGAGCTGGCCATAACTGATGAATAGTGTGGTCCACACTAACTGACATGCGCCGTTGGCTATAAGTGGGTGCGGTGCACAGAGCCTTTTGAAGCTGGGGCCGTGGGCTGTGTTTGAATCATCAGCAGAGACCCTACTCTCTGTAATGGACACCGACCTGTGGTTTGATCAGGGGCTCCGGCAGGCCAACACAAGCACACACTTTCCTCCAATTGTATTACTGGGCTTGGGGGAGGTGATGGTATTATTTCTGCTACAACACTGGTTTAATTCAAGGCAGATTTGACCCCAGCCTCACTTCTCCAGTTCAACTCATTGGATCAAGTAATAATCCTGCCTCAACCACATGAATAAGACACAGAGGGGCGATGCACTCGTTCTTACCGCGTACGTCAAATGTCACTCTGGTCCACATGCAAGTCATGATGATACCATTTCATCTGAAAGTTGAGGGAGCTTAACAGAGATCTACAGAGATGAGAGGAGAAGACAGACAAGTAGGACGAATGGTGCCACGCCACATTAACACAGAATCAACTTGGAGCTCTGTGACTGCTGTTTGCACAGATCCACAACCCAGCCCAAGATTCAGTAGATTACACTCTGTCCATGCCTTTTTACAATGCTGAAGTTACTTGGTGGCAAGTTGATGTATTAACATGGCAAGTACTTGTCCACCAGAGGCAATGTGAGAGCCTGTTAACATCTAGTAAACCATGAGCTATGGTTTGACATGTCGTACTTGGTTCGACAGGGATATTCATATTGGACTGTTTATTCTGGAGAAATTCTGAAGGTTGCGTTGCCACAACCACACATAGGCCCACTGTAGGCCTCCACTGCACCAGATAAACTAGTGGCTGACCCATCACACCTCTTCACAGGAATAATGCGCCAAACCGTCCTTAAACTGCAGAGCCTTATGAGGCGTTTACTGTGAGCTATGACTAAACTAAGGCATCTTCGAGTGCTCTGCGAAACATCCAAATTCCATCCCAGAAATACAGGCCTTTCTCCAAAACACATAATAACTCCTGTTCAAAGGCCCTATCTTGTATTATCATTTCAAAGGGGTCAAACACAAAACATACTCACACTCAACCTTGAGCTAGCTAATGAGAACGGGCCCGGGCGAGGCCTGCCTTTCCAGTCACTGCGCAGCAGGCAGCGGATAGCGGCGGTTGTGGTTGCGGTTGGTTGCCGTTTGGTGTGTGACTCGGTCCAGCTCCCACGCAGTTGAAACTATGGGTCCCGGAGCGGCGGATGCTACTGAGGCCCCTGATCCTCGCGAGGGGGGGGCTTTAATCTGAGTTTGAAATGAGAGACAGGCCGTCGGCACTCAGGGACGGCCCTCTGATTTGTTCTGTGGTTCCTTTGATAGCATGCATCCTACAGAACAGAGGGAAACAAAAAAAGATGACAGAGACAGGTCTTGGGGAAAACAGGTTTTAATCCATGGAGCTTCAATTGCTGCACTTCGGTCACAGCCTCCCCAGAGAGGGCAAGGGAGCCAAGCTGAGAGTGATAAGCTAATATAACATACAGTTAAAACACAATAACTTACAGTTTCTGAAAGCAATTAGAATAGAATGAAGGGGCTCTTAAGCACTTACAATTCGTAACATATTGTACGAATTGGAATTCGTAACACATCATATAAATTGCATTTACAGTGGGGAGAACAAGTATTTGATACACTGCCGATTTTACAGGTTTTCCTACTTACAAAGCATGTAGAGGTCTGTACTTTTTTATCATAAGTACACTTCAACTGTGAGAGATGGAATCTAAAACAAAAATCCAGAAAATCACATTGTATGATTTTTAAGTAATTATTTTGCATTTTATTGCATGACATAAGTATTTGGTCACCTACCAACCAGTAAGAATTCCGGCTCTCACAGACCTGTTAGTTTTTCTTTAAGAAGCCCTCCTGTTCTCCACTCATTACCTGTATTAACTGCACCTGTTTGAATTCGTTACCTGTATAAAAGACACCTGTCCACACACTCAATCAAACAGACTCCAACCTCTCCACAATGGCCAAGACCAGACAGCTGTGTAAGGACATCAGGGATATAATTCGGTCTGGGATTCCATGCAAGATCTCACCTCGTGGGGCATCAATGATCCTGAGGAAGGTGAGGGATCAGCCCAGAACTACATGGCAGGACCTGGTCAATGACCTGAAGAGAGGGACCACAGTCTCAAAGACAACCATTAGTAACACACTACGCAATCATGGATTAAAATCCTGCAGCGCTCGCAAGGTCCCCCTGCTCAAGCCAGCGCATGTCCAGGCCCGTTTGAAAATTGCCAATGACCATCTGGATGATCCAGAGGAGGAATGGGAGAAGGTCATATGGTCTGATGAGACAAAAATAGAGCTTTTTGGTCTAAACTCCACTCGCCGTGTTTGGAGGAAGAGGAAGGATGAGTACAACCCCAAGAACACCATCCCAACCGTGAAGCATGGAGGTGGAAACATCATTCTTTGGGGATGGTTTTCTGTAAAGGCGACAGGACGACTGCACCATATTGAGGGGAGGATGGAAGGGGCCATGTATCGCGAGATCTTGGCCAACAACCTCCTTCCCTCAGTAAGAGCCTTGAAGATGGGTCTTGGCTGGGTCTTCCAGCATGACAACGACCCGAAACACACAGCCAGGGCAACTAAGGAGTGGCTCCGTAAGAAGCATCTCAAGGTCCTGGAGTGGCCTAGCCAGTCTCCAGACCTGAACCAAATAGAACATCTTTGGAGGGAGCTGAAAGTCTGTATTGCCCAGCGACAGCCCCGAAACCTGAAGGATCTGGAGAAGTTCTGTATGGAGGAGTGGGCCAAAACCCCTGCTGCAGTATGTGCAAACCTGGTCAAGAACTACAGGAAATGTATGATCTCTGTAATTGCAAACAGAGGTTTCTGTACCAAATATTAAGCTCGGCTTTTCTGATGTATGAAATACTTATGTCATGCAATAAAATGCAAATTAATTACTTAAAAATTATACAATGTGATTTTCTGGATTTTTGTTTTAGATTGCTCGAATTTTCGAGCAGGTGGTGTTATCAAGCTACAGCCTTTTTTGTTTCAATCAAAACACATATTTAGCCTTGTGGCGCATGCTGCTGAGTTATGAGATTCTTTATTTTGATGCTTTACAGATGGACTATCTGGTCTATCCAAATAAAGTGTCACCCTATTCATCCTAAAATAAATGAATTAGTGTTTTCGGTCTAACAGTAACTTTATACTATGCTATTATGTTCGCTATGTTAGGCAAATGTAGAATACTTCTTAAATCGTTAAGTGATCTTGTGAGACACTGAATCAGCTTTGATCTAAACTTTATTAAACGATCACCTGAGAAGTGCCAGAGCTGAAACAACGGTAGAGGGAAGCATAATCATTACAACAAATTCAACATTATTGGTGATAGTCAATAATCAATATGGTAGTAATCTGTCATTCCTGATTTTGTCAAATAGAATTTTACCCTGATGTCCATGCTTTGGCACGTTCATTTTGGTCACAGTCTGAGATAAAGCGTTTGCAAGACTGCAATGAAAATATGAAAATATAACCTAAACATGATCTAAAGAAAATGTTTAATCCCTAACATAGCATATACCTACACAAGTGTGTTTCAGTTTGTGCATGGTTTGTTTAAAGGCATGGGCTTGAGAGAGAAATCAGAGTGTGAGAGACAAACCGTGTGAGAAACAGACAGATCGGGGCTACTTTGATGTGCTTCGGTGCTGAGTGCTGCTCGGAATAGATGCTAGATAGAAAAAAAAGCACACCGCAGATTCAATGGACAAATGTCTGTCTACAGACCACTACAGTAGAACTGTGTGTGTGTGTTGCACAATAACTCACAAGAGACTCACACTCATCCATGTGTGCAGACTCAAGTTGTCAATCACGTGAACTGGAAAAAAAAGAAAAGAAGAAAAAAACATTTTCTCCCAAATATCCTCAAGTGAGGCAGACAACTGACACGCCTTTAAAGGGAATCAAAACAGCCTCCACCACATTTCAATCTTTGTTGTATTATGTTCCCTCCAGAAGGAGAAGGAAAAGTAATATTTGTGTGATCAGAAATCTGTGACCAATATGCTCCCCATATGTCTGACTTCAGCGTTGTGTCTTTCAACTCCAGTCTTGTTTTTGTTTTGGAGGAATTTGGCTTTTCTGCACATATCTAGTTATCTATTCTTTGCTCTTATATACCCAGTGTATTAAGTGAAGCCTGTCTTTGTGTGGATGCTGACAGCCCATCACTTAGCAGTGACTGTATGGTTTGCTTTATCAATAGCACATACAGCAGTATTAGGAAAATGGGCCTAAATGGGGCCATAGGCCTACATTAGACACAGACATAGCCCTGTAAACAGATCATGTAGAACTGCAGTTCAGATATGAAGCACATCAAGAAACGTCAATGTTTTTTCAATCTACATTCCAAGATTACTTCATTTCCATCACACCGCCAGACTACTTGCAGCCAACATCTGAACACTTCATCATTCATTGAAATATTACAGACACTAAGCTCAGTAACTCACAGCCATAGTTTGAAAAATTAATCTGTGTATTCACGTCTATTGCCATGACTCAACGTGGTTCAACATGGTCTCTGTACAACAGTAATTATCTATGGAGGCTGTCATATTTATTTGCCTAGTAATTTTAGACTGCTTAAGTCGGTTGGTCAGTGAGCTCATTGCGTCGTGTAGATTGTTAGATCGTGTCAGATTGAAGAAGTAACAGATTGTGTTGATTTTTCCTTATTTGAGGCAGGGTGGTCCCTCTACAGCCTAGTGTCTGGGACTGTCACAACACAGTGACCCCCTGAACATTTCCAACACACACTCACTCCTGTCCCATCTATAGGGCGAGGGTGCAATCCTCCCCAATAACAAAGCTGCCATTGACACTGACCCTCACCTCCTTCCTCCACCTCTCCATCCCCCTGGTCCTCATCCCCCTCCCACGTTGCCCGCCCGGGCCCAGTGCTGGGCTGGCCATAGGGCCCCGGAATGTGGTTCAGGTGGAGAGCTGTGCTGTTTCCAATTAGCAGGGTATAAATTAGCATTGCTCTCTCCTGTCTCCTCTCCAAACATTGCTGTCTCCCCATTCTTTTTGACCCCTCCACACTTCACTCTTGCTCTGACCTCCCCTCTGCCACTCCGCCACATAAATGTCCTCTCTTTATGGCTCTTGTCTGCAGCCCCTGCACTACCCTCTCTCATGCTCAGTGTGGTTAACATGCAGTACATTTGGTATAAAGTTCTTTGTCGTCGGTCAATGAGTGTATAAATCCAGTGTTTTATATTTAAGTCTGAAAGGATATACACCTCCCAGGTTTACTGTAACTCTGCTCAAATCCTGTACAGAGGACAAGGACAAAGACAGACTCATATATTGTTTCTGTCTGCAATCCAGTATACTGTATGTTGGGTCATATTAATATTCAATTACAAAAGTATAATGTGCAAAATGTGAAACTGAGCGAGTGTAGTCTTTTATTTCTGGACATGTTACAACGTATTTGCGAGCTCTTTTTCTACAGGTCAGTCTGTTAAATGGAGTGTTATTTTTCCAGGGCAAATAGATCAGGCTCAGTGTAGCCAAGTAGGACCTGAGGTCAACCTGGCACTGAGGGTTCACATCTGTTTAAATAAATCCTCCAAGGTGCCATCAGCAGTATAAACACACACACACACACGCACACGCACACACGCACACACACACATACACACACACACATAGAGAAACACACACAGTGATAGTTTTTCATCATTAACTTTTTTTCACATTCCCACTTTTGGCACCTGTCATCCCTATATTTTCTTGTCTCGTTCTTTACGAGCGCGGGCTGCCGTTACTGAGAACACTGCACATGGGAGGGAAATTTACAGAGTGTGTCCTCCCCAGCCCGAGCACGTTCGCAGGGATCAAATGCTCCCAAGGTGTCCTACATACAACTCTATATTTTCACTCTGCCAGACCCCCCCCCACACTACCACTGCACTCTTTTACAGAGCCCGAGACCTCCGCTTGCCCTCTGAGCTCTCACTTTATGAGGCCCAGCTCATCCCTTGACTTGTAGAGAAAACAAGACCGGGGCAGCCTTTTATAGGGCTGCTGGGGAAAAGACAGGGGAAAGGCCCAAAAGAAGAGAAAAGTTTAGTCTCCTGCTCCCTGAGCATCAGAGAGAGACATGGGGAGGGTGATAGAGGGAGGGAAAGAGGGAGAAGACAGGAGCAGTTTGTTGAGGAAGTGGTCATGCTGTGTTTTGCAGCGGCCTGCCACCAGTGTCTGCACCAGAGATCAGACCAGCATCCCCTCTTCGACTGGCATTCCCTCCATTCAGCTGGCCAGGAGGGTGAGGGGGATGAGGATGCAGAGAAAAAGAGAGAGAACAGGGACAAGGGTGTGAACTCTCCTCCCTGACACAGGCTCACTCCTCCTCCGCAGGAGTCCCGTGCCTCTTTAGATAAACACAGCGGATCAGTTAACAGCTTTCACCTCCCTCACTCCCTCTCTCCCTCCTTCCCTCTCCAGATGTTTGGCCCATGCAGCTGAGTGCACCCAGGGCTTAGGAGTGGAGATCTCCAGCATCGATTGGAATGCTGCTCCTCCATCCATCTCCATCAGTGGAGATGCCATTTGTTTGACTTGAGGTGTGATTGTGTTTTCCCTTCCCCACACCTGCAGCTTCCTCTGGACCTACCCTGAGACCTATGATCAATTGCATTGACTTGGGAAAACCGTAGCAGAGCAGCTGAAGCCCCATGCTTTATGAGTTCTGCCTGTGGTTCCAGGCAACCTGTGGATGAACAACATCCTGAGCACAGTTTAATTATCAAAGTCTTATTCCCATCAAACTAAACCCAGGAACACATTTTATGTTCCTCTTATATTCTTGCAATGGAGTAATCAGGCTCTACCTACCCCATCTGTTTTAAGCTGTTGCTCCCTCTTCCCTTTCTGCACTGCTGTGACTTTGTGTCATTCAACAGACTGTCTTTTATGTGGATTAAATGCTCCTCTAACACGGTCTTATCATGCACCAGGCCCAACCTCATTCGTCAATAGCGCTCAGCAACTGGTAGTGGGGAGTTCTGAAGAGACGGTCCAACGTTAGCAGTGCTCATTTCAACACGGTGGGCTACCCTGTTATTCAAATCCTCTCAAGCTGTTCCAGACATCTGACAACCGCTACTTTTATTTATTGACTTCATTTTGCTCAGAGGGCAGGTTTTTACTTCTCCCTGAGTGATGCAGAGTTAATCTAGAGCTGTGCACTGCACTGCACTCTCCCCTTCAAACCGTACTTAAGCGTTTAAACACTCTGGGTAATGACGTGCTGTTGTGGAAATGAAAAACCATGCCGGATAAAAAAAACCATCCCTGCAGGCTTTCCCTGAGGAGAGAGGAAGCCATCGAGGAGAGGAGGAGAGAGAGGAGGACCCTGTTAATCAGAATGAATGAGCACCTCTTAGGGCCCTTGTGTCGACTGAGCTAGGAGCGCTCAGAAACCCCTGGGCTGAGTCACTGCTTGCTCCGAGTGTGAAGAGAGATCCAGATTCTCTCCCACACACAGACAAGATATCACCCCAACCAATTGTAGGTTTCTGTTGTTTTAATTGTTTTCTTCTTCTTTGCTTACTTTTCCAACATGTTGAATATTTATATTGACGTCATATTTTGTCGGTGTATCCCTCTTGAAAAGATGAAATAGTCTATTTATGATGAAGAACTGTTTTCTGACATTCGTCAGCACAACTAGGGAGGACTTCAGTTGGCATCTGATAGATCTTCCCGGAAATTAGAACGATCACATATCAAATGTATCTTAACCTAGCATTTTTACGTTTCGCCAGTTGGTTTTAAATTCTACAAAATCTACTGCTGCTCTACTGTCAAAAGAAAGAGTCTGCTATGAAAATGAAAGTAACAGACATACAATGGTGATTCCATACTGCATTTCAAACACAATGTTTGTGTATGCAATTTAAAAACAAGAGTTACTTAGAGTGAGCACATATTACAATGATCAATGAATTAAAAGAGCTCTGATTTTTGGCAGAAGCTCAGAAGGAAGGGTTTCAGTTTCCCCAAGTTAATATTACATAAATGTCTTTTGAGTATGGAGATCATCATGTTTAGCTGTGTCTGTTTTCCTTTGGATGCATTGAAGTGATTCTCCCTACTGTAGCTCTACTGCCTTATAGAATGCCTTCCCCAGAGCAGCTTTTTCAAATTTGGGGCTTGCGACACTCAGCCAAAAGCCGCAAATTACCCCCCTCTAGCAGCAGCGAATTAGGAACAATTTTGTGTTTGCTATAAAAAAAAAACAGGGGAGAGAGAAGCAAGGGGAAAATGTAGCTTACACCAGGGACCACCAACGGAGGCAACATGGGATGAACTGCTCGCTGGCTGACAGATTGGGTGGCAGGGCGGTGCTTTCACGCTTACTCTCTAATCTCTGAACTTCACAGCAATCAGCTTTATCACATCACTGCTACATAGTACAACACAACATTCATTACATACAGTAAGAATTACTGGACTTATGTTACTGTTCCATTGTTTACAAGCCTTTGAATTAGCTTTGTAATTTCCCCAACCCAGACCTGCAGCACTGATAAAATAAGGCTTTTGCTCCAACACCAGCACCCTCAGGGATGCAGTGACTTTGTTGACGTTGTGTAGCAAAGGGTGAGAGATATGAGGTGCCAATTCAATGGATGTTCTCTCTTTATGTCATAGATGCCATTCTTTTCAGTCGAGGGAGAGGGAGAGGTTTGGCTTCTCTGCTATGCGGTTGGTCTGAGCACCAACGTAAAAAAGGCTTTTTTCCTTATTTTTTACAAAGCGTGAGGTTTGGCTCGCCTGCCTAATCTGCTTCGATTGAGCCAGTCCATGTTTTTCCCATTCTGGCAACATTTTCAATGGCCTTTTAAAATCCACTTCCAAGTTGTAATATGCCACTGCAGACGTTATTGAGAGAAGGAAGGAAACCAAAACTGGAGAGAGAGGGGGTTGTAGGAGGGACCTATCCCCTACTGTTAGCCTTTAACTTCAGAGTTTCCAAACTTCATCACGTCTCCATGGTGATGCCTGGTGGAGCAGGCAGGCACACTCTGTCTTGCTCAGAGATCAGGTGGCCAGAGCAGGCCATGGCCAGGTTGGGGTTAGAGTTATTCTTGTTAAGCCATAGGCCTACGACAACTGTAATCAGAGCCCGGCTAGCCTGACCCCACACTGACACATCTTGGACCAGATGTTAATTGTGCTTCCTGCTTCTTTTTGATTAAATGACATCAGGTTTTAGTCTTGTTTGTATGGCTAATGGCGCTCATTTGGTGCAATAAGCGGTTTAGGGGCTGCTGTGGGTGACATCACCCCTCAGTGCCTTTGATCTGAGCTCTCTGAGGATACACTAGCTAGTGTTTCTTGTTGGCCATAGTTGTGCTAGGGTTAGAGCTGTTGGTCCATACCTGTGGGTCTGGACTTGATGACGACAAGAAGGTAGAGTACATGATATTGCCCGATTCTTGTTGCCCAATCATTGGGCACATTGGGTAGAGCTCTCTTCACCCACCAGCCCTAAGAGGTGCCAGGCTGCAGGAAAATGGTGAGGGCATGAGGTCGCCAGCTGGGACGCAGCAGGGTACCAGGAAGATTGAAAGGGGGCATTGGGAAGAGTAGGGGGGTCATGACCAAATGCCACCCATTGAACTGCATAATGGCTGCATTAGAGGGCCTGTGTTTTGGTCTCACAGATGTTATAATGAGGCTGATTCGATTAACAATAAAACCCAGAGCGCAACTGCGGATATTTTGATGTTGTTTGCGAGAGTATTTTGATCTTGGTGTTTCGTGAGAGAAGTTGGGTAGTCTTCTGCGATATAAAGTGAGTCAGTGGGTGGAGGGTGTGGTTAGTCAATATATGGGTATAGAGGCAAAGTCCATTAGGGTTCTATGATTAACACCAGGAAATCTAAGGCTTGACACCAACTCAGATAACTTCACCCTTGTCTTATCAGGCACCTAACAGACCCCATGCCTACTAGTCTTTTCCTGTCTTGCAATCTCCTTATCTCCATCTCTGTAAACCCTTCTCGCTACCTCTCTCTACCCCTCTCTCCCTCTTTTTCTCCCTCCCTCTCTACCCCTCTCTCCCTCTTTTTCTCCCTCCCTCTCTACCCCTCTCTCCCTCTTTTTCTTCCTCCCTCTCAGCGCGTGGCTAAGGTGTGAGATCATTCTCTTTCTGGGTGGCTTTCCTGCTATATGTCACTGTCATCTGCTGGCACCGAGGGTTGGGGGGGGTCCCTTTTCTGAAAACACACCGCACTGCCCTCCACCGCGCCACACACATAAATTCTTGGGCACGAGACTGGAGAATGGTGCACCAACGCAGCACCCTTTTTTACTGGTCCTGGCAGGGTGAAGCACAGACCGGTGAAGCAGGATGAGAGAAGGAGACGCGGAGGGTGGAAGATATATAATTGAATAACTCAAAAGCGGGGCAGCAGGGATCAGCCCTGCCAGGAAAAGCAAACGCCAACAAGCCGGGCCTGTGGAAGTCAACCATTAAAGTGAGAGGAGAAAACCTCTGCTCTGATCAGCCGTAGCACAGGGCGAGCAATTTCAAAGGCTAACTCAAAATGCCACCTACTTACTGTAGCTTCCCCCTCTATACATTGATACTACCACCCCCTCAATTCTGATCACTGTAGCCAACAGATAATCCCTTTGAAATTGTGCTGCACTTAAATGCTTGCATTGTCTTTGGTCTCTTTCAATTAAATTTCAATTTAATCAGTTTAAGTAACTTACAAACCACTCTAAACAGTTCAGGAAAATAAAAACATTCAAGGGAACTCATTCCAAATGATGCATTTCAAATGTAGGAATAACATGTAGGAATAACATTAAAACATTGTTTTTCCTCTAATGATTGAATTAGCTAAGGATATCCCACAATGCACCACTCTCTGCACCGTGATCTGGCTGTGGAAAGGAAGAAAGGGGAGGGTGGGTGTTGGAGGAATGAGTTTACCTTGCCTGTTTGGCTTGGCCTTAACAATGCTCGAATGAAAGCATGGCATAGCAACCGTGTAAGGCATGAATGGACTTCTGACTAAATCGACAGACTTTGCCCAGGAAATGGCCTCTACATCAGAGGGAAGATGTGAGTTATGATAAGTCATAACTGATAATCCACGTGGAACTGAGTAGAAACCTGGGGTGGTAACAGGGCACGCATCACTGATGGGAGTCACATAAACCTACATTCATCAAGTTCATAGTGTTATGAATAACCATAATGTGACATCGATTGGAGTCTTCTGTAGTGACGTATTCAATTTAAGGCCCAGTGTCGTTGTTGTTACAATTGCTGAGCCCTTTTGCATATTTCATTTCAAAATGAATTGGCAGTCAAGGAACATTCTTTCACATGCCATTTAACAAGAACAAAAGTGAGACTATAAGAGAGAGAATGTAGGAGAGAGGTGGTGCCGACCAGGGATTAATGCAACAGGTCTCCACTGACAGAAAAAGAGGAGGTCGTCACATTTTCTCTCACATCCTGTTAGACACCCATCTTGAAGGAAATAAAATAAAGTCAAACACAACTGATTATTGGCAAGTTTCTTCTTCCCTTACGACAGGGATGGAGAAGTCATGTATGATAAAGGACAGCTGAACACACATACAAGTTGACATACATGCACAGTTTCTGTCTTGCTTATTTTGTCAGGTGCAGTGACTTTCCCCGCAGATAAAGATCACTCCTTTCTCTCTCTGTCAATCAACGGCACTGCTCTGCTTTTCTGACCGTTTGTTTGTCTCTTTCTCTATTTGTTCTTGATAAAAGAGCATTGACTTCTGCATCGTCTACAAAGCTTTCACATAGACCCATTAACTGATGCATGAGGAGCGGCTTGACTTTGAGGTCTCATACCTGACCAGGGAAAGTGACTCTCAACCATAACGCCTGGTTAAAATGTAGATTTGCAGCTTCTGTATGTGCCGAGGCCTGATGATGCTCGTATAATCAACGAAGGCACTGGCTGCCCCAGAGTTTACACTTGATCTATTTTCTAATTTACCAGAGTTCTGAGATGAATCATGACTGACCACATAATAAAAAATGGCATTACGGCTCTGACACTGTTATCAGTCTCTGTTCGATACATGGGCTAAAATGACCCATTAGTGGTATTTCCAGTTTTCTTTCAAGCAGATAAGTATCATTCGAACACTAAATAATTACTGTCAGATGATACGAATCTCATGCTGGATCTATTAAGGTTACTTCACCACAATTCCCACCGCAGTGTTTAAGATGATCAATAGCAATAATAAACATTTAGTGTTTCATGTGCAGAAAAATATATGACCACAAAAAAGGATCAAATAAACAGTGTGACCCAGTATGAGCGAGTCTGTACATTTAAGGAATCAAACTTATTCCTTATTCAAACGGGGACCCACAAAGAAAATCAATGTGTATTTCTCTCTCAGTCAAGCAATTTAACAATTCGCCATCAGGCAACAATGTTTTTATTTATTTAACTCCTTCAATGGTTGCCAAGCGGCATTAGACTGAATTGAATATTGTACTTCTATCCACCAGACCTTTTCAAAAGCTTTAGAGTAGTCATCAATCTAAACTAGACTTAGAGTAGAATTAAATAAATACTTTCCTCCCATGAAACCTAACATTCTTTTCTTCCTGTCATGTTCAGTGTAACACAGCACGGTCTGGCATAGAAGTAAAAGAAAAACACACAATAAATCTAAACAAGGACGTTAAAAGAAAACAACAAATATGGTTAATTATATAATTCAACATTTACAAGAATAATCTGTCTCAAATACTCAATCTTCATTATAATCCTTGAGAAATGTCTATTACTTTGGGTTTAAACAGTACCAGAATCATCTCCAATTCGGCTCCAGATATTTCAAACGATATTAAGAGTGTAAGGAAACGTTTATATTCCTTTTATGTTTTGTTCCATTTATGTTCACAAATATTTAGCATACAGTATCACAATTTAACTTGATTGTGATATATATCTATTAATTACTTTAAAATATTGTTTTTAAACATCCATAATTCTCAGGGCTTTAATAGGGCTTTAATTTTCTTAGAATGTAATATTGCTTTTATTTTCTGACTAATAGAACTATATTCCACGAATTTGGTTCTAGCAAAACTGAGTTAAATCACGATGTCTATTTAAACACATATTTGAATAAATCTTCAACTGGTTCGTTTGTGGTATACCTCTTGAATAGTAAGCTATAGGCTCAAGCTACATCTCCCATACAAACATATTAAAATATTTCTATAAAAAAAAATCTTATAAGGAATGCTTTGGAGAGACAACCAAATGCGGGTTTAGAAATTACCTCATAATCTGACATGAAAATATGAAGTCTTTGAATGTGTTGCACAGATTTTTTTCCATTTTTGGAACGAGCAGGCTGTGTGGCCCCATGACGCAATATCAGGCAATTATAATACGATGTTGAACTAATGGATGGATGTGGTGTAACTCAACTGACAATCTGAAAGCTGCGCAGCTGCACAGACCGTTACTTGTAGACTTCACATTTAGAAAGAGCATTAATTTACAATGTGTTTATGCGTCAGTTTTTGGGGATGAATGGCAAACGACAGCGATATGCTGCAGAACAACCATATTGAGAGATTTTCAAAATATATAAATAATTGCAGTAGGGCCTATATCGTAGCCATAAAAAAAACGAACAAAAATGTTTCAATTGTAGTATCAGAAAATCCTTAATATGTAGTCCTAACATTCCAGGATATTGGATTTAGCCTAGATTAGAGTCAACACAATGTTGCATCTCGTTCATGTGATCTTTATATAGTTTGATTCCGCACATCGCTTGATCCTCAGTCGCTGTTTCGATAGACACTTTTAAAGCTATAACCGTCAAAATGTTTCAATTACTTAGAGATTTTTATTTGACTTAATATAGGCTTACATGTTTTACATGTAGGCCTAAACATCATATAATTTAATTAAATAATATTTTATTATTAGAGAAATGCTAACCAGAATAATTAAAATTACCCTAATTTTGTCAAAAGTTCTGAACATAATTTAACCCACGCATCATCTACACACTCAGCAAAATGTTGAATTTAACGGTTTTCCTGCTGAAAGATGCAATCAAGTTCACTGCGCATTTAGGCCTACTATAGGTAAAAATGTGCAGCTGTATTTCCACTGATTAAAGATATACGCTATGCAATAATCAGTTGTTAAAGGCATCAATTACAGATCTTCAATTATGCCAACATTGACAGGTCAGTGACGCAAAGGCCTATAAGAAAAATGACTGAGTTAAATATATTGTTTTAAATAATTCACTTTATTTCTTTCCAAATGTAAAAGGAAACTCGTCAGTTAAATATTTGCATTTCAATGGACAAATGTAATTTCATACTTTACAAATAAAAACGCAAGATGCTATGACAAATGTAATCAATGCAAGGCATACATCTACAGCATTCTTAAGAACTCTTCAAATAGGCCTAGATCAACAAGAAAGTCCATCCAATTATCATTTGACAAATACCTGTTTCCACAAGAGCTTCAAAAATCTCTATCACCTGAGATACAAATACACAATTTAAAGTCTGAAACACAACTCAAATATTCACAAGCACTGCTCATTAGCCAGGTCAGAGGTGCTGCGCTGAGTTTGTAATTTCTGATATTCTTCGTGTAAACTGACGAGATGTGGAGACGCCGCGGAGTGGAACAGCGCAGGGGACGCGTAGGGAGCGCTGGTGGTCAAAGCGGAAGAAAGGGTGGCATAGCGGCTCGGATTGAAGGACCCGATAGTGACAGGCTGTTGTGATTGAAGAAAAGCCTTGGCAGCGAAAGAGTTCCGGGTAAACAGGCTCGACAAAGCCGGTAGCAGGCTGCTAACAGGTGGGATGGCGGGAGCGCATGATGAGTGCGCATGGTGATGGAAGCCGAATGGATATATCTCCAAACTGGGTAGCTGAAGACCCGCTGTGCCGAGTCCATAAGTACCATAAAAGTTGTGAAAGCCACTGGGCTCAAGGGATTGCTCCTTGAGCACCCCGAAACGAAAATGCTGGCGTTTGAACCTCTTCCTTCGACGCAGAAAGCTCCCATTCTCAAACATGTCCGAAGAATTGGGGTCTAGCGTCCAGTAGTTTCCCTTCCCTGGATTACCAGGCTCCCGGGGCATTTTGACAAAACAGTCATTGAGCGAAAGGTTGTGTCTGATGGAATTCTGCCAGGCAGGGAACTTCTCACGATAATAAACGAATCGGTGGCTGATAAAGTCACATATCTCGCTGAGGGTAAGTCGCTTTTTTGGGCTTTGTAATATGGCCATTGTTATCAAAGCAATGTAGGAGTACGGAGGCTTTACCGATGCCGGGCTTTTACTTGCTGCTGGAGGACACTTCGATGTGGGTGAGTAGTCGTCCCTATCCTCATCCTGCCCACGAGAAGACAAAAAAGTTTCGGGTTCATGCTCTGCGCTTCTCGTCTCTTCCAAAGGTAAGGACACGAGATGCTCCTCTCCGTTATCCCTGAGTCCCTCTCCTACTACGTCAATAACAAAATCTTCCATGGGCTCCAAGTCCAATGTCATAGTCCACGGGCAGAGCCAATATCACCTGCCCCAACAAGGTGGGAAAGGGTCCGTTATTTGAAAGGGATAGATGTCACGCGCAAGGCTTTGCTCTCTCCATTCACAAAAAAAACAAGCTTAAAATATGTGCCCTCTAGCCCCCTCTCACGTTAGTCATTCAAGAGGAAAATACAACCCTTCAAAACAATCTAAAGCCTTTTACCTCCAAACAAACACAAAATGCAATAACCTTTTAGCCTTAAACAGAGAAAAGGGAGGCTGAGAAAGTTATGAAGCACGGCGAGTCTTCCACGATGTCCAGCATCCTCTCTCGTTGGTTTCCTGTTGGAACTGTAACTGCATTGGATCAGGTGACTGTGATGTCATGGTTATGCTCGAGGAGAAGCTCTTGACCAATTCAAACAAGGCAATCCGTACCAAAGTACCACCCGTTAACTATCATCATCCCATCACTCCAACATCAACATCATATTTCAAATTCCATTCAGTAAATTACCATTCGTTTAATAAGTGACAACTATGGGATCAATATGGTGGGGGAAAATGTTCACGTATTGCCTAATTCTGTTATCCATAGGACTACTTGCAGATGGCTATTCGAAATATCAAATATATGTAGGAGTAGACATATAGCTGCCCCTGACATCTGAACTCTCACCACATCAATAACACATTTTAAAAACAAAATGGCCTATAATTGTCATTTCGTGAAGCGCCAAAAACAAAGATAACTCAAAATAAGCCTATAGCCATGATACATTTTGTACATATATGCGCGAATTGAATGTGAGGCTGGGCTGAACCATGAATCAACTCGTCGTTTTTCTGAATAAATAATAATGTCATAATAAGGGCGCTTCGAACATTTTTCTTGTACTATTTGAGCAACATATGCCCATGCGCAAAACATGGAGGAGAGTATGAATTGAAGTATGAGTATGAATGAAAGGCTACACAATAAAAATTAGCCTTAAGCCTCCATCACACCGACAGCTTTTTGTGTTTTGGTGCACCAGAAGTACATTCCTTTCCAATGGAACGCTGCGTTTGCCATGCAACATTGTGTTACAAAGGCAGTTGCAGTCCGTTCTGTGTGGTGCATAGGTTGGATTTATCGAACATATGCATTGTATTGTATGCATAGACGGCGTGACAGAAACAGTAGCAGATTGTGAATGTAGAACTTTTGTTGCACACATATCCAGATGACGCTGCGTACATTTAGCGAATTTCACTACAGGTGTGATCGAGACATAAATTCTAACATTTTGCACAAATAGCACCGACTAAACAACTATCATGTACGGAAGCGTGTTGAGTTATAAATGTTGAAAATACGAAGTTTGACATTAAGTTTAATAAAATCAAAGTGAGGAATCATTTTTATTAGGCTATGCTTCTTTCAAGAAATTATGTGCTTTGGAGAAAGGCATAATGCTTGTGAAAATATCACTTCACATATTGCAGCAAGAGGCCCAAATTCTAAATTCTCCAATAATTTAAAGGCTAGATGAAATAAATCCATCTACTGTAGATCGATCAAAAATAAACCTGGTAGGCCTATTCATTTTAGTCAAGGTAAGTGAGACAAATCAAAGGAGAGTGAAGATTATTAACAACACCAAAATAATTGTGTTGATATTGGGGACTTGCAGTGACGGAAGAGAAGTATGAGCCAACTCCATAATCTATATCTATAGTGGAAAAAACAATTGGTGGACCAGTAGGCCTATAGGTCACATTCAGAAGGTGTCTACCCCTATAGACAGAGACAATTTACGGCGCCTTGCAACTTTTACAATTTATAGAAGGAAATATAGCCTATAGAAATGTATAGTAGCCTACTTATGCTCATACCATGCTGCTATTATAATAGCAAAATTAATAATATTCGAGCATATTGAAACTAGGCTAATATGTCAATTAAATGTAGCAGCTAGCTTACTTGTTATTTCGTGATAGGCATATATTTTTTTATTTCACCTTTATTTAACCAGGTTGGCAAGTTGAGAACAAGTTCTCATTTACAATTGCGACCTGGCCAAGATAAAGCAAAGCAGTTCGACACATACAACAACACAGAGTTACACATGGAGTAAAACAAACATACAGTCAATAATACAGTAGAAGACTAAGTCTATATATGATGTGAGCAAATGAGGTAAGATAAGGGAGGTAAAGGCAAAAAAAAGCCATGGTGGCGAAGTAAATACAGTATAGCAAGTAAAACACTGGAATGGTAGATTTGCAGTGGAAGAATGTGCAAAGTAGAGATATAAATAATGGTGTGCAAAGGAGCAAAATAAATAAATACAGTAGGGGGAGAGGTAGTTATTTGGACTCAATTATAGATGGGCTGTGTACAGGTGCAGTAATCTGTGAGCTGCTCTGACAGCTGGTGCTTAAAGCTAGTGAGGGAGATAAGTGTTTCCAGTTTCAGAGATTTTTGTAGTTCGTTCCAGTCATTGTCAGCAGAGAACTGGAAGGAGAGGCGGCCAAAGGAGGAATTGGTTTTGGGAGTGGCCAGAGAGATATACCTGCTGGAGCGCGTGCCACAGGTGGGTGCTGCTCTGGTGACCAGCGAGTTGAGAAAATCGGAGACTTTACCTATCAGGGTCTGTAGCCAGTGGGTTTGGCGACGAGTATGAAGCGAGGGCCAGCCAACGAGAGCGTACAGGTCGCAGTGGTGGGCAAGTATATGGGGCTTTGGTGGCAAAACGGATGGCACTGTGATAGACTGCATCCAATTTATTGAGTATATGACTAGATCTGGCTAAGATAAAGGGCACAAGGCTTGCTGACATAATTTTTCCTCCACGGGAAGCATATTTAGCGAGAGGTAACAGCACGGTCATAATGAGAAAAATGTAATCGATATGCCTTATTTCTCATGAACAAGGAAACCATCGGCCTGCTACTCAATTGAAAACACACACAGTTAAATATATAACAGTCCGTAATGACACTGTTAAATTGTCTTTTATATAGGCCTATAGCCAATGGAGAATAAACTGGTATTATGCTGAAAGTAATAGATTTGCACTTGCCAATATATAAAAGGAATGCCAGAAGCGGAGGGCACTTTTGTATTGTTCGAAGGCCCTGGGTTGTTTGTGTTTAATGATTTAGTCCTTTGTTGGAATTTCCACATTTCCCATTGATACCCCAGGGCAGCGGACGACTGGGCTGGTGTGGGTGGGCTACGTTACCGACAAAGCTGCAGCTGATTTGCCAAATTCATCACGCATGTCTTCAGATTGGAAACAGGTCCAATGCCGTGGCGGAAAAACGCGATGTGTGGTTTCAATAACAAAAACGATAATAATAGAAATTCGTCTGAATTTCCACAGATATGGTGCTAAAATGACAACAGCTGGCACGAGAAACATTATTAATTTCTCGTTGGAAACCAGAGATGGAAATGATCAAACCAACAAAGGCCCTATACTGAGATAGCCTATTGGCTAAGTGACAGTTCATTATAAGACACAATTGAAAGTTAACGCCCCATCCGATATTGTTATTAGACGCTATATAAAAGATGATGCTGTCGCGTAAAAGTTGTAATGCATCGTCATATCACATCGTAAAGTATATTTAAAGCAGCTTAGTCCTACAGAGAAATAGAGCTAAACCCAAGTTAAATTCACCTGCTGATGAACTTTTTAGTAATTTGAAGAATAGTCGTTCCATTAATTTGTTCTTCAGACCCCAGACTCTCTCTCACTCACAAACACACACACACAAATCATTTAAAACATTTATTCTTCAGACATATTTCTGTTTCCAATTCTGTCAAAATATCCCTTCAATGTGTAAGCCTGATCATACTGAAAACAAAAATGTAGACTAACAAATGTTTTTTTTATTAGGAAATATTGAATAGCACTTCAAATACAGAGGATGTTTTCTGTCAATTTTACATAAACACCTCCTCAGCTTTATCCACTTAAAACCTTGGCCGTGTTGAATGACTCAGGCATAATGTGAGAGGCATTGTATATCATGAATTACTAGTCTATCCACATTTAAGGAAATGCTGAGTCAAACAATAGTGATGTAAGAAACGAAATAACGGGAAGTGTGTTCATGTCTATTATTCTGTGAATGATGCTTTACTCACTCTCTCTGCATTTAGGTGGGCTCAAGAAAAGGTTGGAATCTCATAAATCATCAGGTCAGTACGTTTTGCTTTACTAGAGTTTTCACCATCGCCTTGATCTGATGTAATTTGTGTGTGCTATTACATTTACCCCCCATGCCTTCAGTTTCAAATAGCTTTTGGCAAATAAACAAATATTACAGCTCTATGAATGAGCACATTTCCAAGGAGTCTACGTCAAACCACATGTTAACTACAGAGGACCAAAAGCAATTTATATTCTAGAATACCTAGTCATGTTGAGTGTGAACTGGAGAGACTTTGCGCCAAAAGCGAGCATGACGCCATCTTGTGGCATAAATGAAAAATCACACCATCACGTTCAAAAACACAAGACATCATCAATTAACACTTAGAGCAGGGATGGGCAACTGGCTGCCCAACCCTTTTGTAGGCCCGTGTACCAATAAAAAAATCGTAATAATAATAAACTACCTGTAAAAAGTTTTAGTTCGTTCAACGGTTTTTATTTGCACTATTTTCTACATTGTAGAGTAATAGTATAGACTTAAAAACTATGAAATAAGAACATATGGAATCATGTAGTAACCAAAAAAGTGTTAAATAAATCAAAATATATTTTATATTTGAGATTCTTCAAATAGCCACCCTTTGCCTTGATGACAGCTTTGCACACTCTTGGCATTCTCTCAACCAGCTTCACCTGGAATGCTTTTCCAACAGTCTTGAAGGAGTTCCCACATATTCTGAGCACTTGTTGGCTGCTTTTCCTTCATTCTGCGGTCCAACTCATCCCAAACCATCTCAGTTGGGTTGAGGACAGTTGGTTGTGGAGGCCAGGTCATCTGATGCAGCTCGCCATCACTCTCCTTCTTGGTCAAATAGCCCTTACACAGCCTGGAGGTGTGTTGAGTCATTAGTTGAGTAGTTGAGTAGTAGTAGTTGAGTGACCATGTCAGTGACTGACATAACAATAGAAAAACTGCTGATGCACAACCAAATCCCCTCACCCCTTTCCCCGTCATAAACCCGTCTCACACCCAGGCCCTGGTGGGGTTTCACTTCCTTTGTGACATCATGATTTTGCCCCATATTAAAACATCCGATGAAGGGAGTAGGCTAGTTGAAACACATAGGGGAAATCCTAAATCCCCCCTTCCCCTCCCTCGCCCATCCAGTTACGCGTTAATGCACAAGCGTCCCAAAGCTGATGGAGTGAAAATGATCGAGGGTGCTCTAGCATCTAATTAGACCCTCTGGTAGGCACTTCGATTGAGCCTGCAACGCTGCAGGCTTTCTTAGCGAATTGGAATACCATAAAGCACCACGTTATTTCACACAAAATAATGGAGAGGCTTGCCTAATTATATGACACGTGTATTTGTTTACAGTGTGCCTGCTGTCGAGATTTGACAAATGCAAAATATTAAATACCTACCAAATTAAATGTTTAACTGTTACTGAGTTGCTGCCATGCTATGTTGTTGTCTTATATGTCTCTCTTTAAATAGTGTTGTGGTGTCTCTCTTGTCATGATGTGTGTTTTGTCCTATATTTTTATTTATTTTAAATCCCAGCCCCCATCCCGTAGGCCTTTTTCCTTTTGGTAGGCCATCATTGTAAATAAGAAATTGCTCTTACGTGACTTGCATAGTTAAATAAATGAAGGTCAAATAAATAATAATATTATTTTTGAAAACAACGGGGAGGATTTGTACATTAGAATTGCATGCTCATTTAAAAAAAAAAGTGAAACATGAATTGCATCACGAGTGTGTCCTGAGGTTGATGGGTTTACTTATCCCCTCACCACTCTCAGAAAGTACCCACAGAGATTCGTCAGCAACAACTGACAACAGAACGTCACGAGACTGTGGTTTGGAATTCACAGAAAAGTTGTTTGTGATTTACCTTTTTTCTGATCACATGACCTCTGGCCAGCAAAATAAACTCCGGGCGCATTCGGATCACTTTTGTCAAGTCCTTTCAAAATGTGTTGCATTATGGGGATATAAATTGTCCTACATGTCGACTGCATAAACGTTACAAAAATCATGTGATCAAAAGTAATAATGTTTTGAATGCAGCCATCGCCTGCATTGTGTGACTCTCTATTGTCAGCCAATCATTAGTGCGTTTTTGTTTGACCCACGCCAGGGTGACGAAAAACGTGACTTAAACAGGAACCAACTTTGCGCAAATCATGTATACAGAAGACATGTGATATTTGAGACTCTCTCACACTAATTGATTATACAATGTACACATATATATGTTTCCAGTGTGAGTGTGTAATATGGGGGTTGGAGACATGTTTATTTGGACATAATAAAGAAAAACTTGTTTAAACAATGTGAACACTGTCATTTTGCACCAACCCTTGCTGTTGGAAAACCACATCATTAGCTCGGTTTCAATCCAATTGGCTACAGATTTTCATGCAAATGCAAAGCATCGATCATGTCACCAGAATAAGACCCTCAATATTTATTGGAAAGGAGCATCAATCTCATTACAGTGCCCTTTCACCACCCTGTGAAGATCATAACTTATTTAATCTGTAGCCTAATAAACTGCATGGTTTCCCAAGTAGTAATAATGGGAGGACCACAACACCATATCATAGCGTGACTCCAAGTTTACAGCGTTTTCACCACCATTTCTCGCAAAACTAATTTTAAAAGACACAATGTCGAACGAGCAAATGATCTGTCGGCATTTACAAAATTGTACCATAATTTCATTTTTTCCCATCACAGGCACAGCTGTTGTGATGTGTTTTATATGTATGACTTTACTTGCATAAAAACTGTGGCTGGAAGCTTGGTTAGTGACAGATTGATATTTACTGGGGGGGAGGGGCTGGTACAACTCAAAATAAAAATGACCCCCCCCCTCCCCAAAATTGAAAATATTTTCACATGTCCCTCCTCATATAATTAACTCAAACATAAGCTAATGTTTATGACCAAAAAGAACAATAACTAGCAACCCTGTGTTTATAAACATGGATATCGACTTTGCTACTTCAGCATGCTTTTGTGGCACAGTCCATGAAACACAAGGTTACATGCCAGAAGGTTGAGGGTTCGCCGATCACCACAGACAAGCTCACTCTCCCTGCCTGTTTCATTACTTCAATATCAGAGCCAGTGGCAAGCAATGATCAGCTAGGGGGAATCTGATTATCTACATGTTGATGCCATATTTATAATTATATAAAACATATGCAACGAATAGTCCACCAGCAGGTTTCTGTGCCATGCACCACACAACCAATAAACAAAGCATACTGATGTCAGGACCTTCAGTATCATGGTTTGCATTTTCAGCACCACAACAAATATACCATGTCAATCTGGACAAACAGAAAATACATCCCTCCCTACCATGTAGGCTTATCCAGTATCAAAGGCTTGGCTTGACAATCTCTGAATGTCTTTCCATTCATCATTTGGCCGCTGCACAGTTTGGAATGATAGATAGATACATGTATCATTTGTCATTTAAAAAATACATTCTGTATATCCAGTACACACAAAGATATTTAAAAGTGACCAGGATTGCACAATAAAGTCAGGGACTTATTTCCAATGTTGTCCCTATTTTGTTTTGCATAAATACATATACAATTACATAGATACAGACACATTACAGAGGTAGAGACAAAAACAATTCTGCACCTCCAGATGAGTATGAGGGGGCAGTTTAAGTACAATTCTTACAAGCTTGTTTAGCAGGTAGCTTATTTGTTTAATGTTTGGAGCTGCTGGTAAACCATGATTTGCAGACAAAATCAAAGTGACACTGGACTACCGCGTCTTTAGGGTGTCTATAGCTAGGTTTCCATCCAATTGGTGACAGATTTCATGTGAATATTCTACAATATTCAAAAAACAAGATGCCATCAGAGTTTCCTTTAGAAAAAATTGGAACCGGGCAACATGACAAGGAACATTTTGACATTTGAGAAATTTCATAGGCATCCATATGCATTCAGATTCGACCTGGCGCAGGTCGGATATGTTGGTCCCCACTTTGCTGCTATAACTGCCTCCACTCTTCTGGGAAGGCTTTCCACTAGATGTTGGAACATTGCTGCGGGGACTTAGTGAGGTCGGGCACTGATGTTAGGTGATAAGGCCTGGCTCGCAGTCAGTGTTCCAATTCATCCCAAAGGTGTTCGATCGGGTTGAGGTCAGGGCTCAGTGCAGGCCAGTCAAGTTCTTCCACACCGATCTCGAATAAACCATTTCTGTATGGGCCTCGCTTTGTGCACGGGGGCATTGTCATGCTGAAACAGGAAAGGGCCTTCCCCAAACTGTTGCCACAAAGTTGGTGGCACAGAATCGTCGAGAATGTCATTGTATGCTGTAGTATTAGGATTTCCCTTCACTGGAACTAAGGGGCCTAGCCAGAACCATGAAAAACAGCCACAGACCATTATTCCTCCTCCACCAAACTTTACAGTGGGCACTATGAATTGGGCTATGAATTGGGGTAGATAGGGTTCTCCTGGCATCGGCCAAACCCAGATTCATCCCACGGACTGCCAGATGGTGAAGCGTGATTCATCACTCCAGAGAAAGCGTTTCCACTGCACCAGAGTCCAATGGCGGCAAGCTTTACATCACTTGAGCTGACACTTGGCATTGAGCATGGTGATCTTAGGTTTATGTGCGGCTGCTCGATCTTGGAATCCCATTTCATGAAGCTCCCGACGAACAGTTCTTGTGCTGATGTTGCTTCCAGAGGCAGTTTTGAACTCGGTAGTGAGTGTTGCAACCGAGGATAGACGATTTGTACACGGCCTAGCACTTACAGTTGACTGGGGCAAGCGCTAGCAGGGCATAAATTTGACAAATTAACTCGTTGGAAAGGTGGCATTCTATGACGGTGCCACGTTGAAAGTCACTGAGCTCTTCAGAGAGGCCATTCTACTGACAATGTTTGTCTATGGAGATTCCATGACTGTGTGCTCAATGTTACACACCCATCAGCAATGAGCGTGGCTGAAATAGCCGAATCCACTAATTTGAAGGGGTGTCCACATACTTTTGTATATTGTCACACCCTGATCGGTTCACCTGTCTTTGTGCCTGTCTCCACCCCCTTCCAGGTGTTGCCGATCTTCCCCATTATCCCCTGAGCATTCATACCTGTGTTCTCTGTTTGTCTGTTGCCAGTTCATCTTGTCTTGTCAGGACTTACCAGCGTGCCTTTCCGTTTCTCAAGTGTTTGTTTTCTAGTTTTCTCTGTTTTGACCATTCTGCCTGCCCTGACCCCTAGTCTGGCTGCCATCCTGTACATGCCTGACTCTGATCTGATTACGAACCTCTGCCTGCCCTGACTCCGAGCCTGTCTGCCATCCTGTGCCTTCCTGACTCTGACCTGATTACATACACCTGTCCTCGACCTGACCTTTGCCCCGTGTTATAATCAATTATTGAGAACTGTACAATCCGCTATATATACATATAGCGAGAGAGAGATATATAGAGATACACCTTTGAGATACACCTTAGCCAAATACATTTAAACTCAGTTTTTCACAATTCCTGAAATGTAATCCTAGTAAAAATTCCCTGTCTTAGGTCAGTTAGGATCACCACTTTATTTTAAGAATGTGAAATGCCCACAACCCACAACCAGATGCATCTGGTTTGCTGGGATAGAGCTAATTCAACCTACATACATATAGCGTATGTATATATATATATATATACATATATATATATATATATATATATATACATATATATATACACATATATATACATATATATATATACATATATACATATATATATATACATATATATATATATGTGTAGGTTGAATTAGATGTATCCCTGAAAACCAGATGCATCTGGTTGTTGGCAATTCCACTAAGGGTGACCCCCATATATATATATATATATATATATATATATATATATATATATATATATATATATATATATATATATATATATATATGCTCCGTGTAGAGCCAGGGGTCACCCTTAGTGGAATTGCCAACAACCAGATGCATCTGGTTTCAGGGATACATCTGGCTCTACACGGAGCATATATATATATATATATATATATATATATATATATATATATATATATATATATATGGGGGTCACCCTTAGTGGAATTGCCAACAACCAGGTGCATCTGGTTTTCAGGGATACATCTAATTCAACCTCCCTGAAAACCAGATGCATCTGGTTGTTGGCAATTCCACTAAGGGTGACCCCTGGCTCTACACGGAGCACAACATCAGGAAGTAGCATTAGCCACTAGTATGGTGGTGGAAAATTGTGTTTTGTTAAGAAAGAACACCTATTTTCCCAGGTTTTTTCCCGCCTTCTCGTCATTAAATCGATTTAGAGAGTAAATCGACTCCATTGCAGCCTGAATGGAGAATGTTTTATGTACAAATATATAAAGGAAGAGAAGCTTAGACTTAACCTCAGAGAGAGAGAGAGATATGCCAGGGGCATGCTGCATTTCTTTATGTCAAATGGCTCCTGCGTCAGCTATACAGATAGAGATGTGCAAAAGGAGGCTAATTTATACATTTTCGATCCAAATATTTTTATAAAAATAAGCATTATATTGTTAGATTATAGGAGTAACTCTGGTAGGCCTAAAACAGACTTCCTCACCTCAAGTTCAACTGTCTGAGTCAGTTGGAGAGCCGGGTCGGGAAAGCTGGGGCGCACTGCCTTCATATCACAGTTCTGCAGTAGCTTAAGCTTAACAATAACCACACCATACCAAACCTTCACAAATGTTTCTAAACTTTATTAGGATAATATAAAAAGTAAGTCAAGCCATTGTTCATAGGGAAAATACGAACAGAAGATTGAATGTAAACCAGGGAAAAAACGCACTTGTCACGTTCTGACCTTAATTTCCTTTGTTTTGTCTTTATTTAGTATGGTCAGGGCGTGAGTTGGGGTGGGCAGTCTATGTTTGTGTTTCTATGTTTGGTTTCTGTTTCGGCCTAGTATGGTTCTCAATCAGAGGCAGGTGTCGTTAGTTGTCTCTGATTGAGAATCATACTTAGGTAGCCTGGGTTTCACTGTTGGTTTGTGGGTGTTTGTTTCCGTGTGTGTGTTTGTCGCCACAAGGTACTGTTTCGGTTTGGTTATTTCACGTATTTATTGTTTTTGTATTTCATAGTGTTCAGTGCTTTTCTTATTAAAATCGTCATGAACACTTACCACGCCGCATCTTGGTTCAATCCTTACTCCTCTTCAGAGGAAGATGAGGAAATCTGCAGTTACAGCACTACCATTCCCTGTGCCCAATAAAAAAACACACAACCCTCCCCCCAGTAGATTTCAACCTGTCCCTATAGTGTCTGACTTTCAATTGTTGCAGATGCACCTTGCTGACTTCCCTCCTTGGCCTTTGTATACAGTTGGTTGCTTATGCCTCACCACTTAAATGAGCCCTCTGTAATTAGTTACTGAGTTGTCCCAGTGAGGTCACTTTAAAGTCAGAAAAAAACTCCCTTTCCTATTTATAGCACATGCATTGCAGCAAAATCAGTGAACTAATTTATATAAAATCCCCCATCAATCTTATTACAATTTTCAAAAAAGACACACTTCCTCTCATAGATGGGGGCTGAATGGTCATTCATGGTGTGAAGTCGTAGTTGTACAGGTCAGATGTGTTGGTTCATGTTATTTTTTTTCATGTGTTTAGTTCTCAAGGAAAGCTGAGTCTCTGGCACCCTGCCTGTCTGGAGGAATGTCATTTCAGTTACTCAATGTTTACTTCAATTGTATTGTTTGTCACTTCCTGTTTTAGTGAATGTAATGTTTATTACAGAACATTGTATTTAAAGTGTGGACAGAGATTGTGATATAGACTGAATATACCAAAGATTAGGAACCTCCCTTTTGCCGTCAGAACAGCCTCAATTCATCGGGGGCATAGACTCTGCAAGGTGTCAAAAGTGTTCCCCAGGGATACTGGCCCATGTTGGCCCATGTTGGTCCAATGTTTTCCACAGTTGTTTCAAGTTGGCTGGATGTCCTTTGGGTGGAGGACCATTCTTGAAAACACACAGGAAACTGTTGAGTGTGAAAAACCCAGCAGTGTTGCAGTTCTTAACACAAATCGGTGCGCCTTGCATCTATAACCATACCCCCCCCGTTCAAAGGCATTTAAATATTTTGTCTTGCCCATTCACTCTCTGAATGGCACATAGACCCAATCCATATCTCAATTTTCTCAAGGATTAAAAATCCTTCTTTAACCTGTCTCCTCTCCTTCATCTACACTGATTTGAAGTGGATTTAACAAGTGACATCAATAAGGGATCGTAGATTTCACCTGGATTCACCTGGTCAGTCTATGTCATGGAAAGAGCAGGTGTTCTTAATGTTTTCTATACTCGGTATAAAGCATGCACAGAGATGATGATTTGAAGTGTTATTAGGTAGGCCTATTTTTGTAAATAAAACATCAGTCAGCTTTAGAGGCCCGGGTGGTGTAAAGTAGCACTACTTGGAATAAAATGTAGTACATTTAATAAAAGCTTATTGAATTTAATTCAATTGGATTCAATTGGATTCAATTCAAGCCTGCTTTCCTCTACTATGTCTTCATTGAAACTCCCCATCATACAGTAGTAGGTGAGTAAAACATACAGTATATCATGCCCCATTCAATGATAAAATAAATACGGTCTGAAGCCAGGCTGTCAGGGAAAACTACTGGCCCTCATATCATAGTTAGGGTCAGAAGTTTTGTGATCCGTTGAGCCTAATCACTGGCGATGATGATTCTTTGTTGAAACGTTCCATCCTGTGTGACGAATGTCTTGTGACACAATATGCATATTTCAGCCATTTGTCCACAGCTAGGTTGCATTAGAAATGTTCTATTAGTTGATGTCAGTTATGATTCCAATGTACTCATCTGAAATGTGTTAATACATAGTTGTCAGTGAGCAATATAGCGCTGTGCACTTTACTCTGGTTAGTAAAGAAAAAATCTGGTTCGGAAAGAATCATCAATGCATTGAAAACTCAAGCATTTCATCAAATTTCATGACACTTTCATTTGGCATTTTTCCATCTGTATGATGTGACAGGTTGTTCCATGAGAAAGCTGTTGATAAATCAAAATCAAATAAATTTCATTTGTCACATGTGCCGAATACAACAGGTGTTGTATTACCGTGAAATGCTTACTTACAAGCGCCTAACCAACAATGCAGTTTTAAGAAAATAGAGTTAAGAAAATATTTACAAAGTAAACTAAAGTAAAAAATAAAATCTATAAAAAAGTAACACAATAAAATAACAATAATGAGGTTATATACAGGGGGTACCGGTACCAAGTCAATGTGTCTTACTGTCACTCATGAGTTAAAGGGAGAAATTCCCTACCTCAATCAGCCCTCAAAGTCAGCCAAATCCCCGATTTCACAATCTTTCACATGCCACAATGACTCACTTCCAGGACTCGGCTTTAAAACAGCTCTCTCCCCACAGTGGCAGACAAAGTGGTTTTCTTCTCATAGCGGCAGATTCAAACTCTCCACAGACAGAGAAGGAAGGAAAGAAAGAACTTGCAACTGGACTGACAAAGAGAGAAAGATATAACAATAAAATACTTTACAATACCTGTTACCAGCTAGATAACAACCGTAGACTTTATTAGAGGATTTCTAGTAGGATCATCTGTAACTCCAAGATGAGCATCAGAATGTCAGCCAGCATTGTCGTTGTGCTTCTGGCCCTCCTGACCATTACTGAGGGTGAGTTTATATTATTACCTACATCACTCTGACTCAATGCATTGACACCAATGGACATGAATATAATGGTTATGAACAGTAGGATTACTATTTATCTTTATATACTGTACTGTATCTTGTATCTTATTATACATATAAATAAATCTGCATCTATCTCTCTCTCTCTCTCTATATATATATATATATATATATAAATATATATATATATATATATATATATATGAAATATATACTGTATATATGCCATTTAACACACACTTTTATCCAGAGCAACTTACAGTCATGCTTGGATGACTTTCTCTCTTTCCCTCTCTCTAACTAATCAAGTGTGTTTGTCATCACGGTGGATGCCTGTGTATTCCTTCTACCGCTGACCCATGACCTCTTACCTCTAACAGGGATGAGTCTGAGAGGCATGGGGGCTGACCTGCGATGTCGCTGTATTGAGACGGAAAGCAGACGAATTGGTAAACTCATTAAGAAGGTGGAGATGTTCCCTCCCAGCTCGCACTGCAGAGACACTGAGATCATGTGAGTCCTGCTGCTTCCTGATTATAGTCCTATTACACTGGCAAATGCTTACTGTAAAATATGGTTATTATATGATGTTGACATTAAATGTGGTTACTATATAGCGTTCATTTAAAAAATATACAACTTCAATTAATCAGTCCTACTCCCTGACTACCATCCAATTTCACTAGCTAATGCTGACACTAAAATGTAGTTATTACCAGGTTTCATGATTGCCTGACTGTGCTGTGTGTCTGTCCTGTAGTGCCACTCTGAGCAAGAGCGGTCAGGAGATTTGTCTGGATGTCAGCGCTCCTTGGGTCAAGAGGGTCATTGAGAAGATGCTGGCCAAGTAAGTACAATATAAAGTTGTACAGCCTCAGGATATAAACCGACTGGGTAAAACAACACAGATAGAATGACTGTCTTTTAACAAAGACAAAATTGGACAAAATTATGTCATAAATACAGCAGAGCATGACTTGCTTCACCTGACAGAAATATGTCTAGGTTCAAGTGACTTTATTTAATCTTTCCTTATCCTGAGCTTGGGGAATTTTCTCATCTAGCTTCACAAAAAGTTGTGCATTAACTTCACATGGGCAATTATATTGTAATAATGCAATCTTTTATTTTCCTCAACAGCAACAAATGAAGAGGGGGAATCATTCCATGAATACTTCTGAAGATACAAACCAAATACCTATTTATAAGCTTGATAGGCTGAATTCTATCATGTTCTATCCAGGTTGAAATACAACATTAGATTTAGAGTGGCATGAGACTGTTTTAAGTGAAAAGACAGTCGGTTTCTTATATACAACCAATTACTATGTACTTAACTTAAATTTTATTTTAATTTATAAAGTGTTTTTCTTTCATTGTTATATTCAAATTATGAGATTTACATGCATTCCGGTTGTATTGGAATGATTTCGTAATGAACAACGTCACATCCTACTTGACCCTCAATTGTATTTATACAAACCTCAGTATATTTATTGATATATTTATTTGCCTATTTATTCATATTAAACTGTTGGATCATGTTGAAACTTCCAATCTAATTCAATTACAATAAATGTGTGAAAAAAACCTCTGAAATCTGCCTCTCACTGTCTCTATTTCCTGTATATAACCATTACTCCACTTCTAAAATGCAATCACAGCTTTTTACAACAGCTGGACTTAGACAAGCCTTATGACACTTTTCCCTGAAGCAAGGGAGGGTAGAGCATTGTAACAACAATACGAACAAGCAATCATTCATTAAAAATAAGGACATCTCCTCACAGTAAACCATAAGTTGGATTTCCATTTGAGAGGAAAAGGGTAATTCATTGTTGCCCGTTTGAGTCATGGATTAAGATAGTGCTTGTTTCTACACAGTGGCCAATGAGCTCGGCTTGGATACAAGTCACTTTAGAGCAGTGGTTCTCAGCTAATTTTGCCTGGGGACCCAAATTTGACAATGACAATTGAGTTGCGACCCAATATGATGGACTGTTGATGATTACATTTTGTATTGTTGTATTGCAGCTGCTTTCTTGGGCAGACTTCACTTGCAAAATAGACTCAATTATGGTATTAAAGAAAGGCATTACACAGCCATATTAACTGAGAAAACATGTAGTATAAATTCATGAGAATAAGCCATTTAACTAAGCGACCAGTTCAGGAGTTGGGTGTAATAAATGATCAGACTCACAACATGACATCAAATCCAGCCCAAGAATGTTAATGAACTATAACACATACCAGTGTTTGAAACGAGGCATCTTAATCATCAATTACCATGTGAATAGTTTCACAGCTTTGAAAATATTTTTTTAAAGGTGTACGTTTTTAACCCGTTCAATGATATGTTATATGAATGTCAGAATTAATTAACAATAATAATTAACATAGTGAACAATAACTCATTAACCTGTTTATGTATCTTGTATGTGCGTGTGCACACGCGTGCGTGTGTGTGGCCTGACAGTGTGAAAGCTGGGGGTGTTTCTTTAGTTTAATAAGTTCATTGAAGTCTGGGGTGATGGTTGACAGGGCAACTCGGAGGTCATGCCGGCAGTGCAATTTGTTTCTACTTTTAGTTTTCAGCACGGCCATATAGTAGAGAAGTCACTTTCACACACACAGGTAGTGCTGAACGGTAGCATGATCCATGACAGGCGAGAGCAAGATACTCTCCCATTACGGTGCACCAGAACTGTGGCAGTGTCATTTCCTTGAACTTCATGCTCCGTCCGCGATCAAATGACAGCTCCAACAGCAGATCCTTTTCGTTGCTTGGCAACATGAGGCTTCCCATCTCCACTCGAAAGGTGTCCGGTGTCCAGTCATCTCGTCTCCTGTTCTCCTCCGACAAGTAGTCGCTCTCTTCCGGGAAGTAGTTGCAAAACTTCCCCTGCATGTTGACAAGATGCTGTTTAGCTGGTTTTTTCAGTGTGTCGTGATGCGCTATGCTGATCAGATTCTGAATCTCGAAATCAGCATTGGGAAACATGTCAAACCTCCTGTTAGAAACATGATATGCCCAAACAGTAAGCTTAATCTTGAAGGAATCCACTTTGTCCATCTGTTCAAACTGATTGTGACCCTTCCCTTGCATTGACACATTGAGCAAATTCAGATTATCAAAAATATCCGCAAGGTAGGCAACCTGCGCAAGCCATTCCTCACAATCAAAATGTTCGAAGCTCATAAAAGTGACCCAAAAGTTTACCCTGGAAAGCCAGCAGACCTCTGCATGATAAAGCACCTGCTGGTGCTCCCTCCCCATATCCCTGCAGAAGTCCTGGAGACACCTGCTGGTGCTCCCTCCCCATATCCCTGCAGAAGGCCTGGAAACACCTGCTGGTGCTCCCACCCCATATCCCTGCAGAAGGCCTGGAAACACCTGCTGGTGCTCCCTCCCCATATCCCTGCAGAAGGCCTGGAAACACCTGCAGGTGCTCCCTCCCCATATCCCTGCAGAAGGCCTGGAAACACCTGCTTTTCATGGAACTCTTTTTGATATAGTTGATACACTTGATCACATTCTGGAGAGTGGCGTGGAGCTCAGGCACGATGTCCTTCGGCTACCAAAGCCTCCCTGTGTAGGAAGCAGTGGTTCCACGTTGCACTCGGTGCTCTCTCCAGGATCAGCTTTACTAATCTGTAGTGCTTTCCTGTTATGGCAGTTGCCCCATCAGTGGTCACACCAACACACCCATTCCAGACCAGTCCCACGGAGCCCAGGTGCATATCCATTGTGCTAAAGACAGCCTCTGCGGTGGTGGTGGGCAAATCAGCACTAAAGAGGAACTGCTCCTCAAAGTTATTATCCCAGACATGTCTGACATAGACCATTAGAATTGCATTTTTAGCCACATCTGTGGATTCATCAAGCTGCTGTGCGTAATGGCCATTTGCAGTGTTGCCCTATGATGTCTGACACGATATGTCCTCAGATATGTCCTGGATTCTCTTCCTCATGGTGTCATTGGATAGGGGTATGGTTTTAAGTTTGTTGGCGGCTGACTATCCCATGATTTCAGTGCACATAACAATCGCAGCAGGGAGTATGAGATCCTCTGCGCTGGTTGGGCTTTTTTTGCACTTAGCAATATGCTGGGCCACAAGGTACGATGCGCAAAGTGCCTTTTCTTGTACTGTGCATACCTTGTTCAACTCATTATGTGAGGCCTCCAGATATTAACATTTCCTTTTTAAAAAGTCAGCTGTCTATCTTTATGGCTTGGATGCTTGGTGCCCAGATACCTTTTCATTTAGGAAAGTTTCATGCTCTCATTAGCTAACAGCTCATTGCATAGGACCTACTTCGGTCTACACCAGTGAAGGCTCCTCAGAGGAGGAAGGGGAGGACCACCCTCCTCAGTGAAATTTCATAAAAATACTATTAGTGAAACATTTAAAAAGTTATCCTTTTTGAATAAAACTATAGTAAATATATTCATATGTCACCAAATAATTTATTAAAATACACTGTTTTGCAATGAAGGTTTGTGTGCATTTGCCCGGCCATGGAAACCCATTTTATGAAGCTCCCGACAAACAGTTATTGTGCTGACGTTGCTTCTAGAGGCAATTTGGAACTCAGGAGTGAGCTTTTGTTGGAATTGCGTAAATTCAAATCTGGTATCAGGATAAATATGACAATGAGTCACCGATTGTATACTATGTATTTTTTATTAGCTAAGCAATAAGTGGTGAATGCAATTTTCGTATATACGGGCTCTCTGTCCCACCTCGCAGGGCAAAAACAGAGAACTGACAAGATGTATGTAAACAGTATTCTTTATACTGTGATAGACAGTTCCAACCCGTCTGTTGGCCTATCACAGTAGAGACTGGGCGTGGTTTAAACTTGCTCAGCCTATTGGCGCTTCTGTTGATAGATGTAACTGTTGCTGCGAAGAACATCCATGCGCTCATACCGTTATCTCGCACCTGGCTCCTGTTATCTAACAAAAGACCGCTTGTTCTCGCAACACTCCGCTCTGAATGTGCCCCCCTCCCAACTCATTGAACAGTTCCTGTCTTCATGCTACTTTTCCATCATGAGAAAGGCCCATGGCCTTGAAACTGTTAACAATGTTTCAAGTCAGCTATGTTGCATAACGCATACATACATCCACACAAGCCAACAGCAGATAATATTCAATCACATATTTGGTAACGGGCTATAGAGCATAACACAGAAACCTCATACTTTGCAACAGAGGACAGACAATTTCTACGAAATTTGATGAACTGACTTCTTGGAATTCTATGACGGTGCCACGTTGAATGTCACTGAGCTATTCAGTAAGGCCATTTTAATGCAAATGTTTGTTTATGGAGATTGCATGGCTGTGTACTCGATTTGCTACACCTGTCAGCAACAGACGTCGCTGAAATAGACAAATCCACAAATTTGAAGGGCTGTTTACATACTTTTGTATTATAGTGTATGATCAGGGCTGGGCCTAGCCTTTTATGTTTTAAAGTTAATTTCCTGCAATTCTATACATTTTGCCATTGACTATAGAGGAAGTATTGCCATTTTAAAGCAGGTTTTCTGCAATTCTACAAATTTTGCCATGTGTCAGAGAGAACATCTAGCAATTGTATAACTAATTTCATGCAATTTGGGCTAGGGCCAGCCCAGCTCCCACAGCTCACTAACAGCATCACAACAAAACACACATAGGCATTTGTTGAAGTAAATACTTATTTTCCTCTCACACTATCGGTTCCTCAAAGTGGTCTAATTCCGCCCCCTCCGTTGTCCACTGCCCACCCTTTTCTCATCGTAAACCCGATCTCACAATTCAACGCAGGCCCTGGTGTGGTATCACTTCATGATTTTGCCCCATAGAACATCCGATGAAGGGATTAGGCTAGTTGAAACATACACTTGAATCCCAAATCACCCCCTTCCCCCCTCCATTTGCGTGTTCACGTACAAGCATCCATAAACTGAAGGAGCAAAATTGTAGCATCTTGCCTATACCGTTCGGCCATCACTCTTCCATATATTTATATGTACATATTCTTATGCATTCCTTAACACGTGTGTAAAAGGTAGTTGTTGTGAAATTGTTAGATTACTTGTTAGATATTACTGCATGGACGGAACTAGAAGCACAAGCATTTCGCTACACTCGCATTAATTAATCTGCTAACCATGTGTATGTGACCAATAAAATTTGATTTGATCTAATTAGACCCTCCCGTAGACACTTCTATTGAGTCTGCAACGCTGCCGCCTTCATAGCGAATTAGAATACCATAAGGAACAGTGTTATTTTTGAGTTTGCGCAATTTCACACAAGAATGGAGAAGCGTAACTAATTATATGACACGTGCATTTGTTCATGTCTGAATTCGAGACTTGACAAATACAAAAGATGAGATACTTATGAAATTAAATGTTTAAGTGTTTACTTAGCCTACTGATGTTTTATTATTTAAAAGTGGAACACGAATTGTCCTGAAGTTGATGGGTTTACTGATCCTGTCACGGCTGGTGAAAGGAGCGGACCAAGGTGCAGCGTTGTGAGCGTACATGTTCTTTAATAAAGAAAAAGACGCAGAACAAAACAACACACTACAAAACAAAACCGTGAAGCTTAAGGCTAAGTGCCATAAAGAAAGTCATCCTCCCACACACACAGGTGGGAAAAGGGTACCTAAGTATGGTTCCCAATCAGAGACAACGATAGACAGCTGTCCCTGATTGAGAACCATACCAGGCCAAACACAAAGAAATAGAAAACATAGAACACAAAACATAGAATGCCCACCCCAACTCACGCCCTGACCAAACCAAAACAGAGACATAAAAAGGATCTCTAAGGCAGTGGTGGGCCATCAGGGCCAGCAAGGCCTTCTCTGCTGGCCTAAACATCATCAGAATATAATTTTTTTTTTAAATATATTTTCCCACAAATATGTATTAAATTATTCCCCAGAGTAAGAGCTACACTCTTCATTTCATAGCGTTCCTCTTGGTTGCACTGCTTCCAGCCCCAGGTTGAGATTTGGAGGGCTGGTCTCTATGTTAGATATTTTATCCAATCATATTCAGCCATCATGTGTTGCCAGGTGTCTAAAATCTAAAATCTGCCCTCAGGCCTTCAGAATCAACATTGCGGGTGCTTGTAGCTTAAAGTGAATGGAAATTAAAATTTATTGTCAACCAATCAGCTTTAGAGTTGGCTATTGTATGCCTGCTGGCTGGCTCCAGTGTTACACAGGAGCCAGCTAGCAGGCGTAGTGCCTGCACGTCTTTTGATTGGATTTCCAACTCGGAAACTAGGAAACTGAAATTGATCAACAAATTAATTTGCGTAATACTAAACTGTTTTTTCAACCCACAATGGCGGAAGGAGAAGATATCGATTTGGTCGAGGATATAATTATAATGCCATTCTCAAGACAAACTTTTCAAGAAAAGTTAGACATTGTCAGGAGAGGTAGACGTCGACGCTACAAAGACAGGCTCCGAGAAGCACTGCAAACTGTACTGCTGGGAATGCCTATTATTTGCAAGTGATCGATTTGGTGTTTGGAGCCACACTGGCTTTGCAAACCTGAGTTGTCTAACCAAGGCAGCAACGAGACACCAAAGTACGGCTGGGCACTGTTGATGAATAAGTATATGGGAAATGAGATCAAGTTGAGACTCTGGACAAGGCGGATAAGGTATAATAAAAGACCGTTTATTCAATGCGTGATGATGTCTGGCAAAACGTGCTGCACGGCTCCTTCGTCTAGTTCTTATGGAACTGTCGGAAAAGAGGCCGAAACATGATGTGCAGTCCTTTTAATACATTAAAATGATGTAGGTAGATTCTGGTAGTACTGGCTTCTGGTAGGTTGCTTGTAGGTGATAGACAGTCCCCTCCAGCCTGGTGTCCGTATCCCATTGGTTCTCGACAGAGTTCTTTGTCTTTGGAGTCCATCCCGATGGGGGTCGTCGGGTGTTTGTATTTTAGGAATTTCAGTGTATATGTTCAGTATATGTGTTATCTCAGTCAGCCACCCGTACAGGGTTGTACCAGTGCGATTAGTATCTACAGAAGAACAGGGGGAGGGTAGGGTTATGACACAGTGTGCAAGCCACAATTGCATGGTTAGGCCACAGGCAGACAACAGTCAGTGAATGCGTTATTACATGCGTTTAATATGTCTATTACAGCACTTACAAACAATGGTGCTTTTGAAAACTTTTGGGGACACCCGAGTGGATCTACAGCTCAACAAACAAGCGCGCAGGGCAACGAAGCTGCACAATGAAAAGGTATTGTACTCTTCCCCTGCAATTCTCTGAATAAAAATGTCAATTTCAAGGTGACGCAACGCCTGGTTATACTGCGTTTCTGTCTAAATGTATAGTGTCTAGAGCCATGGCATCATAATGATGGTAATAAGAGGTGGATTAATTTGGGTGGGACTGTGTAGGACTTCACTGAAGGCCCAGGCCCCAGAACCACGGCACGCTACTGCTCTAAGGTCAGGGCGTGGCAGATCCTCTCACCACTCAATTCAAGGGACTTTATTGGGTAGGCCGTCATTGTAAATAATAATTTGTTCTTAACTGACTTGCCTAGTTAAATAAAAGTTTTTTTTTTTTTTTGCCAAAGCACCACTCTGGAAGTTACCTTCTGAGTTATGTCAGCAACACGTGACAATAGAGGGCACTCCGAGCGAGTTGGTAGCAGTGTTGCCAATTTAGCGACTTTGTCGCTATATTTAGCGATTATTCAGACCCCTCTAGTGACACATTTTCAAAAATGTGACTAGCGACAAATCGAGTGACTTTTTCTGGTGTTATTGGAGACTTTTGGAGACTGACTTGAAAGCACATATCGTTCTTACTCTTCTCAATGAGCAGCGGGTGGGCCTGTCCCAAAGCACTCACAGGCGGCGCAGTCCTCGTGCAGCAGTCCCTCCCAGCTGCAATCAGAGCAGGAGATGTTCAAACCCTCCTCGTCCGGACTGCAAATGAATTGCGCATGCGGGAAGCCGCCACTGGCTGATCCTGCCCTGGCTTACATTTAAAAAAACAATTAACCTGAATTAGGGCCAGATTAGTTGCCATAATTTTCTCACATTGCCATTGACAGTTTTCTATTGTCTCTTTTTGGTCAATTTAGATTTGTTAATGTAGATTGTATACAAAAAACTGTAAAAAATGTTATGGTTAAAAATGTTCATGTTTTACTGTAACTTGTTGTAGGCTCCTAAGTGGACCACACGGTCAAAAACCAAACTGAATTAAGAAAACTGAACTAAAAAAATACTATAAAAATTAAATAAAAAATGAAGTAACTCCGCCAGAGTGTCTCTTTTGGGTCACTTTTGCCGGTCCCAAGCCCGGATAAAGGAGGAGGAGGGTTGGAATTGTGACATAAATAAAAACACGAATCGACAGAAGAAAGTTTGTTTGTAGTTCTAAACATATTTAGGGTGTTTTTTTACTCACTTTTTGTCTCTCACACAACGTTATTCCTCTCTCCTACATTATCCATCACAATTACATGCACATGGGCAATTATGCAAATTAGGTGATTACGTCATCTAGCGACTGCTAGCGACTTTTAGGACAGCCAATAGCTACTTTCCTTACTGAGGAGTTGGCAACACTGGTTGGTCGGAGTGAGACGTGGTTTGGGAATAACCAAGAAGAGCTGCATTCCAAACACTTAAAAGGCACACCCTTTCCCCTCAAATTATGTGGATACTTCTGATGTCTGATGAGTTGACACTTGCAGGGCAAGGGAAGAGTTAATTCATTTTAGATGGACTGCTCTTGCCTGGAAATGTCTCACTCTTTCCTTCCACTGTTGTGTTTTCAGTTTTCAGTCATAATTTTCTTAGCGGATGTACAATAATCGCGAATTGAATTATAAGGCGTTTCGTGACCCAGAGTGAATATAATTGTACACTCGCAAACTCGATGAAAAACGAGGGCTGAGGTGTGTAAGTTGCCAATTTCTTTTGCCTGGCTAATCATTTGGGCTGACTACAGAGATGGCTGCGGGGATTTGCACAAGGGCATAAGGCAAAATGGAGGAGGGTGTCTTTTATGTGTTTGAAAGTTATTTTTGTGATTAAACTTGGCCCGATCACATGACCTGGCCAGCAAAAAATAATATGGGCGCGTTCTTATCTCTTTTGTCAAATAATTTTGGAGTGTGTTGCATTATGGGGATACAAATTGTCTGACATGCACCTACATGTCGACTGCATGAACTTGACAAAAATCATGTGATCAAAGGTAATCAAGTTTTGACTGCGGCCATCGCTTGCATTGTGGGAGGATCTATTGTCAATCAATCAAATCAAATCGTATTTGTCACATGCGCCGAATACAACACACATTAAATGCTTTCTTACAAGCCCTTAACCACAATGCATTTCAAGAAAGAGTTAAGAAAATAATTACTAAATAAACTGAAGTAAAAAAATAAAAAAGTAACAAAATAATGAGGCTATATACAGGGGGTACCGGTACCGAGTCAGTGTGCGGGGTACAGGTTAGTGGAGGTCATTTGCACATGTAGGTATGGGTAAAGTGACTATGCATAGATAATTGACAGCGTGTAGCAGCAGCGTAAAAACAAATGAGGGGGGTGTCAATGCAAATAGTCTTGGTGGCCATTTGATTAATTGTTCAGTAGTCTTATGGCTTGGGGGTAGAAGCTGTTAAGGAGCCTTTTGGCTTGGAGCTCCTGTATTGCTTGCTTTGCGGTAGCAGAAAGAACAGTCTATGACTTGGGTGACTGGAGTCTGACAATTTTTTGGGCCTTCCTCTGACACCGCCAAGTCTATAGGTCCTGGATGGCAGGAAGCTTGGCCCCAGTGATGTACTGGGCCATACGCACTATCCTCTGTAGCGCCTTATGGTCAGATGCCTTGCAGTTGCCATACTAGGCAGTGATGCAGCCGGTCAGAACACAGTGGCCTCCATCATTCTTAAATGGAAGAAGTTTGGAACCACCAAGAATCTTCCTAGAGCTAGCCAGCCGGGCAAACTGAGCAATCGAGGGATCAGGGAGGTGACCAAGAACCCAATGGTCACTCTGACAGAGCTCCAGAGTTCCTCTGTGGAGATGGGAGAATCTTCCAGAAGGATAACCATCTCTGCAGCACTCTACAAATCAAGCCTTTATGGTAGAGTGGCCAGACGGAAGCCACTCCTCAGTAAAAGGTACGTGACAATCCGCTTGGAGTTTGCCAAAAGGAACCTAAAGACTCTCAGACCATGAGAAACAAGATTCTCTGGTCTAATGAAACCAAGATAGAACTCTTTGGCCTGAATGCCAAGCGGCACGTCTGGAAGAAACTAGGCACCGCTGGGGTTGTTTGTCAACGGCTGGGAGACTAGTCAGGATCGAGGGAAAGATGAACGGAGCAAAGTACAGAGAGATCCTTGATGAAGACCTGCTCCAGAGCTTCGGGACAAGTCTCTGAATGTCCTTGAGTGTCCTTCACCTCTGCTCAGGTTGGGCCTGCTTGTTGACGTAGACTTAATTTACATACACATGGCATGTAGAACAGGCCAACGGAGCCTCATATGCAACTGAGTATAAACACAGTACCAGATGGTAACAGAACAGATTACAAGTAGACTATGAAATGCAGGCACTGTTGTCTTTCCAAGCAGTATACTAAGACAGAAAGACAATACGTTTAAACTTATTGAGGAACCCATGTCTTTGATCATGGACATGAACGTGGGCTGGATAGAGGATGTTGTCCTCCACATGAGCCTTCACTGGGATTCTCTGTCCTGACGGACTATGTAAGCAACTTTAACTCTGCAGACACAAGTGACAGAGAGCAAAACAATTGGACTACAAGAAAATTATGCTACTTTTGTAGGCAAAAAAAAATATTTCAATAAATGTTAAAAAGATAAGCAAATGGTGGCACTCCCAAACATAAGGTGTATTTCAGTTACTTTTAAAATATGCTAAACATATTTGGCCCAATTTCAAAGACATTCCATAATTTCAGTACCTGGTTATAAAGACTCTGTAATAGACTATTTGTACAAATGTTTCGAATTATACCAACTAAAGTATTACAGTTTATCCTATGGTAGTTTCAATGAGCAGCAATAGCCCAGAGGCTGGCAGATATTGAGTCATGTCATCTTACTGTCCAAAGCAGCCGGCTATACATATGCTCGTATCCCCGTGGACTGGTTCATACATAAAACATTCTCCATTCAACCTGCAAATAAGGTTTTCACTAGTTACCACAGTCACAAAGTAGGAATGGCTATATCGTAAAAATGTATGCTTTTTTAAATTTAAGGTTAGGTTTAGGTTAGCAGCGAGTTTTGATTAGGGTTCGGTTAAAATCAGATTTTAAGAAGATAAATCGTAGAATTACATGAGGTTTTGTACTTTGTGGCTGTGGTAACTAGTGACAACCATGCTAGAAGTGGCTAATGCCTAGGAATGCTAGTCCCGGATGCTGATTAATGCGTTCAGCCAATCAGGTTGCAGCAGTCTGTTGTTTATGCCTGGCTAACCTAACAAAGCAGGTGAAAAAGAAAACGCCTAAGCGGAGTTCCCACATCCGGTTTTCAGAGGGAAAAAAAGCTACACTTACATGACCAAATGTATGTGGACACCTGCTCGTCGAACATCTCAATCCAAAATCATGGGAATTAGTGTGGAGTTGTTCCCCCCTTTTCTGCTATAACAGCCTACACTTTTCTGGGAAGGTTTTCCACTAGATGTTGGAACATTGCTGGGGGGACTTGCTTCCATTCAGCCACAAGAGCATTCGACAAACATTTCTGTATGACTTTGTTCACTGGGGTATTGTCATGCTGAAACAGGAAAGGGTATTCCCCAAACTGTTGCCACAAGGTTGGAAGCACAGAATTGTCTAGAATGCCATTGTACGCTGTAGCGTTAAGATTTCCCTTCACTGGAACTAAGGGGCCTAGCCTGAACCATGATAAACAGCCACAGACTGTTATTCCTCTTCCATTAAACCTTACAGCTGACACTATGCATTCGGGCAGGTAGTGTTCTTCTGGCATCCGCCAAATTCGTCCGTCGGATTGCCAGATGGTGAAGCATGATGCAACACTCCAGAGAACGTGTTTCCACTGATCCAGAGTCCAATGGCGATGAGCTTTACACCACTCCAGCCAACACTTGGCATTGCACGTGTTGATCTTAGGCTTGTATATGGCTGCTCAGCCATGGAAACCCATTTCATGACGCTCCCAACGATGTGCTGACATTGCATACTTTTGTATATATAGTGTAGGTTGAATTAGCTGTTTCCCTGAAAACCGGATGTATCCGGTTGTTGGCAATTCCACTAAGGGTGACCCCTGGCTCTACACGGGGCACAACATCAGGAAGTAGAATTAGCCACTAGTATGTTGGTGGAAAATGACGTTTCGTAAAGAAAGAACACATATGTTTCCTGTTTTTTTCCCGCAGTTTCATCATTAAATCGAGTTACAGAGGAAATCGACACCTTTTTACAGCCTGAACGGAGAATATTTTATGTACGAACCGGTCCACGGGGGATACAAGTTTATAACTAGCTGTATACAACGCCTTTGGACAGTAAGATGAAACAACTCAGCGTGAGCTCAGGACCTACTTTCAAGGATTTTTGATCCTTATCACATTTGACTGGAGAGGCTTGGGAATTCCCCGAACAGCAAGCGTCAGTGGAGGAAGTGCAATGATGCGACAGTGTAAAAATTGTGCTGTTAAGGTCAGAGATTTGTCTCCTGAATATACATCTTTGTTCGAGGTGTACGTACCTACGTCTCCTGATTACAAACCAATATGACTTATAGGTATTCATGCTCTCTTGAGAACCTTGATGATCTTGAAATGGAGTGGCTGTGGTGAAGGCTCAGAGGTTGAGCCAGTCCAGGATGAAGAAGGCCTACCTGCGGTGACAGGTGTGGTGGAGACTTCCAACGTTTGCCATGAGAATTCTACCAGAGATGAGTTTGAACAGGTAGGAGTGACTTTTGGAAAGAGTGGATTCTTGCTATTTGGCCGACCTATACATTGTGTCGGCTGGGTGAAGGACAAACTGGGAATGGATGCATGTGAACGTTTCCAGAAGTGGAATTGTTTCGATTTGTTGTGTATCCCGCTGCCCAGAGTAAGCGCACGCTTTGAGTCACGCGGCTCGGGGCTCAAACTGTGGTGTGCTTTGCTCTCTGGAGCTGCTAAAAGGGGTGATCAGTGGGGTAGTGTTGAGTGTAAAAGGGGTGATCAGTGGGGTAGTGTTGAGTGAAAAAGGGGTGATCAGTGGGGCAGAGTTGAGTGAAAAAGGGGTGATCAGTGGGGCAGAGTTGAGTGTAAAAGGGGTGATCAGTGGGGCAGTGTTGAGTGTAAAAGCGGTGATCAGTGGGGCAGAGTTGAGTGTAAAAGGGGTGATCAGTGGGGCAGTGTTGACCTATGTCCAAACTCACTTCTGTGCCTTTGGGGCCAAGGATTCGGACATGTTGCAGCAGTTTGTAGAAGGGAGATCCCACGATGTGAGTGGGTATAGTCAAAGGGAGAGTACAGGTGGGATAGAGAAAGCACTGTGTCAACTGTAGGGGTCTACAAAAGCTGAAGAACAAACGCACATCCAGGTACGTGCAACAGCATGTCTTCAACCTCGGAGGCTGAAGAAATTTGTCTAGGACCCTGAGACGCTCACAAACTTCTACATATGGACCATTGAGAGCATCCTGTTGGGCTGTATCACTGCCTGGTACAGCAACTACACCGTCCTGTCCAGAGGGTGGTGCGGTCTGCCCAACTCATCACCGGGGGCACACTGCCTGCCCTCCAGGACATCTACAGCACCCGGTGTCACAGTAAGGCCAAGAAGATCATTAATGACCTCAGCCACCCAAGCCATGGCCTGTTCACCCTGCTACTATGTAGAAGGTGGGGTCAGTATACTGTAGGTGCATCAAAGCTGGGACTGAAATACTGAAGAACAGCTTCTATCTTAAGGCCATCAGACTGTTAAATAGTCACCACTAGCCGGCATACACCCAGTACCCTGCCCTGAACTGTCACTGTCACTAGCCGGCATACACCCAGTACCCTGCCCTGAACTGTCACTGTCACTAGCCGGCATACACCCAGTACCCTGCCCTGAACTGTCACTGTCACTAACCGGCATACACCCAGTACCCTGCCCTGAACTGTCACGGTCACTAGCCGGCATACACCCAGTACCCTGCCCTGAACTGTCACTGTCACTAACCGGCATACACCCAGTACCCTGCCCTGAACTGTCATTGTCACTAGCCGGCATACACCCAGTACCCTGCCCTGAACTGTCACTGTCACTAACCGGCATACACCCGGTACCCTGCACTGAACTGTCACTGTCACTAGCCGGCATACACCCGGTACCCTGCACTGAACTGTCACTGTCACTAGCCGGCATACACCCAGTACCCTGCCCTGAACTGTCACTGTCACTAGCCGGCATACACCCAGTACCCTGCACTGAACTGTCACTGTCACTAGCCGGCATACACCCAGTACCCTGCACTGAACTGTCACTGTCACTAACCGGCATACACCCAGTACCCTGCACTGAACTGTCACTGTCACTAGCCGGCATACACCCAGTACCCTGCACTGAACTGTCACTGTCACTAGCCGGCATACACCCAGTACCCTGCACTGAACTGTCACTGTCACTAGCCGGCATACACCCAGTACCCTGCACTGAACTGTCACTGTCACTAGCCGGCATACACCCAGTACCCTGCACTGAACTGTCACTGTCACTAGCCGGCATACACCCAGTACCCTGCACTGAACTGTCACTGTCACTAGCCGGCATACACCCAGTACCCTGCACTGAACTGTCACTGTCACTAGCCGGCATACACCCAGTACCCTGCACTGAACTGTCACTGTCACTAACCGGCATACACCCAGTACCCTGCACTGAACTGTCACTGTCACTAGCCGGCATACACCCAGTACCCTGCACTGAACTGTCACTGTCACTAGCCGGCATACACCCAGTACCCTGCACTGAACTGTCACTGTCACTAGCCGGCATACACCCAGTACCCTGCACTGAACTGTCACTGTCACTAACCGGCATACACCCAGTACCCTGCACTGAACTGTCACTGTCACTAGCCGGCATACACCCAGTACCCTGCACTGAACTGTCACTGTCACTAACCGGCATACACCCAGTACCCTGCACTGAACTGTCACTGTCACTAGCCGGCATACACCCAGTACCCTGCACTGAACTGTCACTGTCACTAGCCGGCATACACCCAGTACCCTGCACTGAACTGTCACTGTCACTAGCCGGCATACACCCGGTACCCTGCACTGAACTGTCACTGTCACTAACCGGCATACACCCAGTACCCTGCACTGAACTGTCACTGTCACTAGCCGGCATACACCCAGTACCCTGCACTGAACTGTCACTGTCACTAGCCGGCATACACCCAGTACCCTGCACTGAACTGTCACTGTCACTAGCTGGCTTACACTCTGTACTAATAGAGACAGCTACCTTATGTACATAGTCATTGAACACTGGTCACTTTAATAATGTTTACATACTGTTTTACCCACTTCATATGTAAATACTGTATCCTAGTCAAGGCATATCTTATTTAACTATTGGTTTACATATACTATCCATAATGTCTATACATCCCATCATATCTACATGTATATTTACATTCCGGACTCTGACATTGCTCATCCTAATATTTACATATTTCTTAATTTGATTATTTTACTTTAGATTTTGTGTGTATTGTTTTGTATTGTCAGATATTACTTCACTGTTGAAGCTAGGAACATAAACACTTCAGTACACCCGCAATACCATCGGCTAAATATGTCTATGCGACCAATAAAAGAAGAAGAAAAAGAAGAATGAAACGATTCAATATCACCATCTGCCGGCATTTGGGTAGAGCAGCCAGAAGTTGGAACAGCGAGAGGACTTCCACTTCCAATTAGATGTTTGCAGGCTTCTTGTCGTGGTTCTGAAAATGTCCGTGCTGTATTTCTCTGTCTGCTCAATATTCAAGTATTCAATTGAGGCAAATTAACATTGCCATGAGTGTGTTTAGGTCACATAAAATCGAATTGAACCGAGTCGAGAAACAATGTTGCCAGTTCGAAAAACAATGACAGGAAGAAATGATTACATACAATGCTTGTGGAATTACATAATGTGTCAATCGGATAATTTTTTTTCTCTCGTGGGAAAGACAAAGCCACACAGTTTGTGTGGCACTTCAATTGCTTTTGACAACAGAGGGAGCTCTTGCCTTGCATGTTAAAGAATAGGGCCAACAAGAACCTTTCATCAACAACAAGCAGTGGTATGTTTTTTAAAATTATTGTTTGTTATTGAAATGGAAATAACTTTCCCAACAGCCTATACATTTTTATGATAAACATTAAATTGAAAATAGTGAGGGTAAGGTTAAATCACTTGAAGGCCTACACACACTTTCATGCTACAATATGGCTAAGATATTCCCCAGAGCACAAACACCACTCTGTTAGGTGTCTCTCTCACACACACTGACAGACAAACCCCCACCTCATTTAGCTTGACTTAATTACCTTCTTTGACTGACACCATACTGCACTAGTTAAATACTGCCTAGTCAAATAAAGGTTAAATACAATTAAAATAATACTAGCAGCTGTGCTGGCTGTTGCCTCCTGAGAAAGCAGTGGGCTTCCACTACATATGTGTTGTAGAGGCACTAATTAAGATACTATATAATGATGGCATATTGCCAACCTGGACTCAGTGGGTAGATGTAACATAGTAAATGTAAATCCTTTTAGTATGACATGTTATGTTTGGTATGGTATGTATTAATTTGTGGATGTCCATCATCCATTTTGTATAATATGTTATAAATTACAATTCATACAATATTTTAGGAATTTGCAAAACGTATGATGTGTTACGAATTCCAATTTGTTGTGGCTAAAATTGGCTAGGTGCCTAACACTAAAGTTAGCTAGGTGGCTAAATTAGGTGGTTAAATTCAAGGGTTTGGGTTAGGATTAGGGGAAGATGAAGGTAACAACTAAAATGTAGTAAATAGTTGCAAAGTTGCTAATTATCTGAAATGATCAGCTTGTCCGTGATGAAATTCAAACATGCATCCTTCGGGTTGCTAGACCTTCGTGTTATATGCCGATCCATCCACCCCGACCAACCATCCTGCTTTTGTTTTTGCCTTAAGTAGCCTTCTGTTTTATGTAACCGAACTTATTTGAGCGTCCCAGATTTACATTTACTATGTTACGTCTAGTCTATGAGACCAGGCTGATATCACTGATAAAGGTATTACCTCAGCAGTTGGACATGTCAATTGTGTAGCTCTGCAGTAATAATGGAAGCACAGATGGAAATCTTACCACACTTCCCATTATTGTAGCTACGGTTCTTGGCACCTAGAACATCCCTTTACCCAGTTGGCCTTGGTCAGTTGTTTGATATTGTAGGATGTTTGAGGGGCATTAAACATTTGTGTAATATCAATGGTTTTTGGTTGTGTTCCTCACTCAACTCTATGCAGATTGACAGCAGTGGTTACAACTCTAAAACAGTAGTTTCCCCTGAGTTGTTGTCAGTAATCCCACAAAGACTGAGAGTGAGAGGAATGCAGATGTCTTTTTGTTTTAAAGCTCAGTGTGTATCAGATTGACAGATGCTCTGAGGTCAGAGTACTAGGGGGGAGGGGATTGTGTACAGCAGCGAGTTGTTGGAGCGTATGTGAGATGAACAGTGTTATGACTGGACTCTACTGGGTGAGGAATGGGGAGTGTAAACGTTAGCTCTCAGGCTCTACGCATCTACAACACAGACAGGATTCTGAGAGAGAGATAAGAGTGTGAAGATGTACTGTAAAGATGTGTACCTGACAGCTTTGTGCTCCTCTCACTTCCTGTGTCCCCTTCCAGGATCTAAGGGCTGCGATGTAATGCCAGTCTTGTATCTCTCATTGTTATCATAACAAGCAGTGTGTTATGACTTGTCCACAAGGACCATTAAATCACGGCGTGTTTTGAAAAGCGTGGTTTGAAAAGTGTATTGTTTGGTCTAAGATCTGGAGGAACTGTGGAACAATGGGCTAGCCTCAGAGTAACTGGCAGGGGTGGATCCTCTGATGTGCGTACATTGGGTCATGGCAATGATACACGATTCCACTACACAAACACTACCAGAAGGGCTGCAGCCTGCATGTGGTTTTCAACGGTTAGGATTTGGTGGTCCTCAGAAGTCAATGGGATGGACCACCTGGTTTCAATAATCCCCCCCCAAATATTACTGTAACGAAAGCTAAAACATGAGATTCCAGAGAAATTAACTCTGAGGCAACTGCACCTCTAGATAATCACTCTAACAGCTGTAAGGGAAAGGTGAGCAATATGTAACTTTCTGAGATAACGAGTTGTAAAATGACTGTCTGAATTATATTTGTAGGCAGCGATTCGATCCATAGCGCAGGACGCTGGACAGCCTGCTATGCAATTTTTTAAAGGTAACTTTCCAATTGAGCTGACATCTTCACATATACAGCGTTTACCGTGAACATAATTTCCGCAAATGTGGGAACTTTGCCTTTCAAGGCCGCATTGTCTACAACGCACATTCGGATTGAATTGGGTTGAGTATCTGTATATAGACATTTCATGATGGTTTATTACTATTGCAGTGTAGTATCATCATCAGACAGTGCCAGTGATGTAGTCTGAAATGTTTCTTACTTTAATTTCATTTAAAAAACGTTACTTATCCCTGAGGGCCAATTCATTAGGGCAGTCTGCAGGAATGACAACAACAAGGCAACATACCACAATGACAATACCACAGACAGGGTTGGAAAGGGAGGACGTATTACTGGTAACTTTAACTTAAGTTTACCAGTAACTACTAGAATTTGGGTAACTTTCAAGAATTTATTTTATTTTATCACATGACATCTAGTGGCCTTTTTGGGTGCTTAAGATGATCACAGATTTCTGTAGTTATCTCTGGCTCTCTGTGTGGCCTTACCCACATGTAAAATATATAAAACAATAAAATAAGATGATTTTCAAATACAAAATAGAATGACAAAGCTGTAAAACATTATTCTAAAAATAAACTGTCAACTTAGTGAATACCTTTGGTGTTTAATATGAAGGTTTCAGCATGAAATATCCTTTCTTTTTTATACACTTAGATTTTTTACGATGTAAATATGTCTGTCTTTTGGCACCAAACTGGTGGCAGTTGTGAAAAAGTCAATAGTTGGAAGAGTTGCAGAGTTAATAGAAAACAATTCCATTGTTGATTTGATGCTTTTTTCAGTAATTACGCTTTTTTCTCTTGAACCATGTTGTCTATCCACTAGAAACTCATGGACAATATGGACACACATGGATAGAAAAATGTAATACTTTATATGAACACATTTTTTTTAAAGTTATTCAAGTATAAATTACCAAAGTTACCGTAGATTGCCATAGATTTTGGTAACTTTGCTAAATTACTGGTAGTTTTGCAACTCTAACCACACACAACCATCACATCATCATTAAAATCATCATATACCACAGGACAGGACAATACCGGCATTCACATTGACAGGTTTAAAAAGCATAATATAATTTCTGTCCATAATAAAAGGGCAAAGATCAAGTCCATTACCTGATGATGTATGTCTTTACATGGATACAGCCAGACAGAGGGAGCACCAGGCAGCAACTGCTTTCAAAGAGCCCTGGGGGTCATGACCCTGGGGTGGTGTGTGGTTGAGAGAGGGGCGACCGCTGCACTGAGGCCACGTTGTTCTCGTACCCTGCCCAACCACCCTACACCCCTAATAAAGACACACACACACACACACAACCATCCAGGCAACTGCTCCTGACCCCCTCAGCTGTGACGGCACCACATTCCTCTGACAATTCTGCTGACAGATACATTCCTTCAGTGGCATTCTTTACACCCACCTGGGTCTCTCTATAGTTTAGATCACACACATAAGGCTCCTCCATAACTCCTGTCAAACTAAATATTTTCTGTACTTTCTGATGTGCTAGCACAGCAGTCATATATATGACAGCCAGGCCTTTGATTACTGGTGAAGTTGCATGTTGTTTGATATTGATGGAGTAGGGGATGCATTCCCACAGTGTCACCAGTCTGTGATGTTTGTACACTTGTGGATACCTCCTATGAATACATTTTCCATGTATTCATGTAGGAGTGAGGTTGTTTGTGCTATGCCTGTAGATGTGTAGGTGGTGATTATGCACGTGGATGTCTGTTGAACTGCTGGCCTACTCTGGGCAACAGGCAAGAGCATCTGAGGGGACGTCCCACTGTTCTCTCTGACTGCCTGCGAAATCCATTACTATCAGACAGGCCCAGGCGTAACATCACACACTTCAACCCAAAACAGCAAAGAATACACATCGGAGGGGCAATTTCATCTCCAGCTCATCCATTTGGGCCCCCTCTCTCGACACACCTACTGTAGAGACTGGTTGGGGGCCATGCTAAGACGGGTTGGAGCCCGTGTCAGGACAGTGCTCTGGTCAAGGATAAACATTCTTTTGTAAACTTCCCTCTCCTGGAGTCATGTGTCTGTGGACTGGGCAGCTGATTTAATTGGTACAGTAGATGTTTTTAAACCTTTATAAAGCACTAAGGACCCGTGAAGCCAGCTACGAGCTGGATAGTCGATGTGTTTATTAAGTCTGGCAGGAGGTTTCTTAGGCATTGCCAGAGGTGATACTACATTTAGATGTAGCATTACATTTGGACAGCTGTGAAATATGTTTTACAATAACTTTACTGCAAGGAGTTGCAGTATATATGTTAACGGGCAGTATAGTTGCCATCGTATGTCTGTCAGTAATGGGCATCAGTGTGTGAAACATGTGGATGGTAGATGATGGGTAACAGAACTGCCTGCTTCACGGCAGCTCGTCTCTCTCTCTCTCTCTCTCCCTCTCTCTCTCTCTCTCTCTCTCTCCCTCTCTCCCTCTCTCCCTCCCTCCCTCCCGGTGATGAGTGTTCCTGGTGATGGGAATCCGGGTCACACACACACACACACACACACACACACACACACACACACACACACACACACACACACACACACACAGCCCACTCATCCTAAACTCAGCAGCTAGCTCCCAGGAGGCTCCCCATCCTCACATTCCTCTCTGCTGTAAACCGATCAGTGTTTATGCTCCGTTTCCTCAACATGAGGACATTCTACAGACAGACAGCAGCCCCACTCCACTCATTAGCCCTGACTTTGATCCATCTTCCTCCCTGTCTGACTGTCCGTTACCTGTCTGACTGGCCCTCCACTTTAATGGAAGAATCGTCTGAATGTAGCACATTCTTCACTCTTGCCCTACTTTAGGTTATCATTAACTCAATGCATACTGTTTGTAATGCTAATTATTACATGGCCTTATTGGTCTTCCTCCAAGTTTGGGTTATTGACATAACTTGACATGACATGACTAAAGGTATGTTCGACAGGAATGTGACCTTAACCACACACACACACACACACACACACACACACACACACACACACACACACACACACACACACACACACACACACACACACACACACACACACACACACACACACACACACACACACACACACACACACACACACACAAATGCAAACAGTACAAATGCAAACAGAAATGTTATTTGTCCACACAGGATCACACACCCATCACTTTGACACTATGAGCTCAGTAAGCATTCATGACAAAAGACAAACAGGTCACAACAAGTGTGCATATTGTTTACAGGGTTGCTCAATTTTCTCTAGAACCAGAGCTACAGTACATTACCAACTACCCTTGACAGAGGGCGAACCGCCTCTGCCACTCCAAGCCAACTCATTTAAAACAGGTTTCTCTATGTGACACCACTTTCAGTCGTGTATATGTGTGGGAAAATGTCACTCTATCTCAAACAAATGAGCAGAGACACTCAAACTATGAGGAAATGTTTTCCCTCCTATTGCAGTGAGGTCCCAGCTTATCATGGCCACCCTAACATGGGTTCTGGGCCAAGAATAGCAGCAATGAAAGAGTATTATCTCTTATCTCCTTTGATTGTGTCAATGCCTTCCAGCTATGAAACTGTCTGGTAAAGAAGTGGATGTTTTTTAAGCTATCATTTTCAATTTGGTAAAGTAAATGATATGGTTAATCACACATACTGGCCTAGGTGTCACAGAGGAAGCAGTGAGTCAAAGAGATGTTGCCATTATCTGTCATTTGATCTTGTTTCTCAGCTTACCTCAAACAGATTTACAGGCTTTTGTATTGATCTACCACTACGCTGTATTTATTTTCCTTCTCATTCTTTCTGTAACAATAAAACAACCAAACAGAAAGTAAACACAAAGTTCAGTTGAAGGAGAGAGAGTCTGGAACAAAGATGCACCAGTTAAACCTCTCCACCAGTTAAACCTCTCCACCAGTTAAACCTCTCCACCAGTTAAACCACTCCACCAGTTAAACCTCTCCACCAGTTAAACCTCTCCACCAGTTAAACCTCTCCACCAGTTAAACCACTCCACCAGTTAAACCTCTCCACCAGTTAAACCTCTCCACCAGTTAAACCTCTCCACCAGTTAAACCTCTCCACCAGTTAAACCTCTCCACCAGTTAAACCTCTCCACCAGTTAAACCTCTCCACCAGTTAAACCACTCCACCAGTTAAACGTCTCCACCAGTTAAACCACTCCACCAGTTAAACCTCTCCACCAGTTAAACCACTCCACCAGTTAAACCTCTCCACCAGTTAAACCTCTCCATCAGTTAAACCTCTCCACCAGTTAAACCTCTCCACCGGTTAAACCACTCCACCAGTTAAACCTCTCCACCAGTTAAACCTCTCCACCAGTTAAATCTTTCCACCAGTTAAACCTGTACACAAATGATGTCTCCCCTCTCCACTTGATGTTTCCGCTTGGCTACCATCCGTCCACCATGGCTCCCGCAGTTCAGCTTATAGCTGTGTCAGCTTCCTGGTGATTTTACAGTAACTGCCTGGCCTGGCTGTATGCCTTTAGGACAGTGCACTTCTACATAGCTGTAGCGGCACATCCTCTGAGTGTGTGCCAGACGTGGAGCAGCAGATCAGAGCGAGGCTCTCTCTGTCCACAGGGACTCTTTACTGAGCCAGGGGGAAGATTTATGGGTGCAACGGTTCTGAGGGATGCACACTACACTGAATGTCTTCACTGTGTTGAAAACATGTGTTGAGTGATATTGGGTGAAAGAGAGATGTGAGGCATTTCACAACCATCCCATGGGATCTAAAGGGCAAACCATACACCCCCCCCCATCCCCCACCCCCCACCCCACACACACACACACACACACACACAAAGATACATACCCACACAGACACACACACAAATCAGTGATACAGTAGGTCTTAATGCTGTGGTGTTAGAAAGAGGTCAAATGTTATTTCTGTACCCAATTTGATGTGATTTATTAATCCATCACATCTTGGAAACATAAAAAAAAGCAATATATCATGACAGCTCAACGAATTGAGGCCAAGTCTCTGAAAGCCGAATCCTCCGAAGACGGAGAGAGGGACAGTTGATGGCTTGAGAGAAGGGAGATAGACAGAGGATGGTAGATGATGGTGATGGAGTCTGCTGATGATCTTGTAGAGGGCAAGTGTGGGAACCAGCCTGAGTCTTACAGCCACTGGACTTGGCAGCCACTGGAGTGACGCCTCAGCAGCTCTGGGTGCCAGAAAGCTCACCACACAAAGTTCAGAATAGTAGCCAGTCATCTTCTCTACGATCCCTCTGCCTCAGCACTGCTGTATTCCTCTGTCTCCCATTCCAATCAATCTTCAGGCCACTCCTCAAATTATGTTCTCAAAAGATCAGGAATTGGCAGCCAGATGAAACAAAAAAAATACTGTCACCACTAAGCAGATGCATATGTAACATGGGAAACATAATGACTGACCCACCCACCCAAGAGTTCTGGTCCTGGAGTAGACTTTACCCAGGAGCACTATGCTGTCTGAAAGCAAGGCTACAAATCAAGCCTCCTGGCTGTTTAGACCTGTTTCATTTCATCTGGGTTGAATCCACACAGCCAGAGAAAAGCTCTCAGCCTTGAGCCTTCTGCCCTGGCTCGATGTGCTTGGCAGGAAGGCAGAAATCACACGATACCAAAATCCCTCACACACCGCATGAATTATGTGAGCTGCATCCTTTTCTCGCATTCTTTCTCTTGCTTTAGGCGAGCTTTGTAAAATGGATTTATTCGTCTTCTAATCTTATTCGTCTTCCTTTCTTTACCAGAAGAATCATGTGCCAGAAATAAATTTCTGTAATACCAATGTTTGGGAAAAGGAGAGTAACACAGGCTTACAGTTCAAATAAACCAAGGTTGTTTGAAGTTTGAGTGGCAATAAATCATCTTTGTCAATTTGAAGTATATTCTTTCAGTGCTTCAAACGCAGTAAAGTGACATTTGACTGATGTTTCAATTCCAGGGATCTATTCAGAAGGTCTCCAGATATTCCCCTGAGTTCTTTAGGAAGGATTACTCAAAAACATTCTGATTTCCAAGGATGAGGTTAACAGCTTAGTGTGAGTGTGTTCGTTTGCTTCTGAAAGGGTGGCAGGTAGCCTACAGGTTAAGAGCATTGGGCCAGTAACCGAAAAGTTGTTGGATCGAATCCCTGAGCCGACTAGGTAAAAAATCTGTCAATATGTCCATGAGCAAGGCACTTAACCCTAATTGTTCCTGTAAATCATTCTGAAGAAGAGCATCTGCTAAATGACTAGCGTGTACGCATGCCACTTTTTGAGTGCACTTCAACATTTGTTTGTTTGTTTTTGTGTGTACGCATACATTTGTCTGTTTAGTGTGAGTGTACTACTATGTGTGTGAGGCAACTCCCTCTGATTAGAGGGTGGCATTCTGCTTGCAGAGTTCCCCTTGGATCAATTCACCTTGTCCTTTTCCTCCACAACCCACACTCTCAATGAGGAGAGAGCGTGCGAGACCTCCTGCCTACACACGGCCACAGGAGGTGGAGTTCCCCATTCACACACCCCTGCAGTTTAGGCCTCACTGACCCCTGCAGTGCTCTACATTATAGTAAACAGCTTCTAAAGCTCCAGCCTCTTGCTCTTTTGTACTGGAGCTAAAACTATATGTCCATTGTCCTCCACATGATACAGTATATACTATGTATACAGAAGTCGTCAGTGGAGATGAACTGATGACATTTATACAGGGTTAAGGCCGTCTTGTGTGGATTTAGGCTTCCTTCCCTAAATCTCTCTGAGCTGGAGAAGACACATAAAAGGGCCTAAAAAGACACTAATGTTGACCCAGGCAGCATGTCTTTGAGGATTTCTTTGTCAACCTTGTCTCTTTCCCTTGCTCCTCCTGTCTCTCATACTCTCTCACTTTCTCTCCCAGTCATTTGGTTCCCTCTCTCCTCTCTTGCAGACTTACACTGCACTCACCCACATCCAAGTCCTTCTAAAGACGTCAGAGTCCAGAAGCATCCAGAAAGACAGAGGCACTGAAGCAGGCACCACTGCCAAACAAACAGCCTGAGGGCTCCTTGGCCAGGCCATGGCCTCTCTCTGACGGATGGGAAGGAAAAACAAAGGGAAATTACCCACGCAGACAAAAACACTGGATTCCGTTGTGCTGAAAGTTTGACCTTTGGGACCATTTTAAGGAGAGCTACAACAATACTGGAGGTGGATTAGAGGCTGTACTTCAGAGCAGAACAATGTATGGCAAGCAATGCTGTGGTCCTGCTGTCTGCAGTTTGCAATCGGATGGATCTGATGAAACGCATGGGTCTGAATCCAGGGTTCTAATCATCTCATAGGGAGGGAATGGGGAGGGAACCACATAGGGAGGGAACCTCATAGGGAGGGAATGGGGAACCACACAGTCAGAGCGGGGTTCAGTCTGCAGTGTTGGGGGACAAGACAGACTCCATGCAAAACAGGCACAATGCGTTTGGCAGGTACTGTACGTCTGAACTATGAGGGAGAGAAGTTAATGTGACGAAGACAGCTCTCCATGTGCTTTAGATGATAATAATCTAGAGCAACACCATTCCAATGACCTTGATATACAGCTTCAGCCTGGCTTCAATTAGCATTAACCTCTCCTCTGACACCAAGCCTTGCCACTATAATTCATGGCAAGATTATCTTTATAGGAAGGTAAGATCACCTGACAGATGGGACTCGCACAGGGCACAATATATGACTACTGTAACACCATGGGGAATACCATTTATCCGACAGGGACATTTATCCCCATAGGGATCTACCTGTAGGTCAACTTCAAAGGGCCAACATAGATAGGGTACCACAAGGGGCCTCAATCAGCCCACAGGGCATGTATCTGACCTCACAGAGGAGGTCAATTTCCACTGTTGTGGTGGGAGTTTTCACCTTGGGGCAAAACATCATCACCATAGGGACTAATCCTCAGGCTCAACTCCACAGGGCCCCACACTAAGCCTTTCATTGACACCATAGAGACCACATAGACCCCACAGAACCAGGCCTATTCACCACTTTGTGATAGCAGGATTTTTTACATGTGTTGTTTTATTCATTGTCCTTGTATCCTTCCAAGTAGAAACATAGTACTTTTTTATTTTTTGTAAGGCTCAGAAATGTCTATACTCTTCTGTCAATATTGATTATCACCATGTAATACCAAGATGAAGAAAATAAGTAGTCTCTCGTTGTCACGCCCTGGTCTATATTTATTATGCTATCTTCATTTATTGAGTCAGGCCAGGGTGTGACATGGGTTTATTTGTAATGTGTTTCGTCTTGGGGTTGTGTGGGGTGTACAGATTGGTCTATGGCAGCCTGAGGCGGTTCTCAATCAGAGTCAGGTGATTATCGTTGTCTCTGATTGGGAACCATATTTAGGTAGCCTGGGTTTCACTGTGTGTTTGTTCCTGTCTCTGTGTTTGTTGCACCAGTCAGGGCTGTTTCGGTTTTTGACGTTTGTTGTTTTGTATTGTTCGTGTTTTTTCATCATTAAAGATGTATCGAACGAACCACGCTGCATTTTGGTCCGATCCTTATTCCACAAATTCGTCAGAGAAGGTGGTAGAAGAAACCCGTTACACTCGTCTTCCTCTATGCCATGAATGAATTAAGGTGAAATGTAGTGTCCATTGAGAGAATGAGGCCACTTTGTTTCCCACAGATATTCTATATGTGTCCCTCACACAGCATTCCTCATGGAGCCCTAGCTAACAGACAGACAGATACCACAGGGGCTACACTCATTGTTTGTGGTCACATGGAGACTGTGGTGCACACACACACACACACACACACACACACACACACACACACACACACACACACACACACACACATAGAGATACACACACACACACACACACAGATATATATACACACACACACACAGAGATCTATATATACACACACACACAGAGACATACACACACACACGCATATATACACAGAGATATACACACACACACACACACAGAGATATATACACACACACACACACAGATATATACACACACACACACAGACACATACACACACACACACAGAGATATACACACACTGAGATACACACACACACACACACACACACACACACACACACACAGCTATACACACACACACACAGACACACACACACATACACACACACAGACACACACAAAGGGGTCCCCTAAGATAATGATGTTATCTGTTTCTACGTACAGGGATCCTAATCAGACAAAGGGATTTCTGGTAAGATTACCCAACCCTGAATGAGGGTTTGTTTTTAGTCAGGACCACTCAAAACAGTCATCACTGATAACACAGGCTGTCCAATGTTCAAAACATTGCATTGTGCATTCATATCTTTAAAGAAACCTTGCACTTGCAGAATCATTGGTTCAAATAACTCCTTTATCATGATACCGATAGTTTCACTGTGTAGTTGTTCGTACAATCATTAAATATTGTAGTACAAAATATGTGATACATGTTTCAATATGCTACTAAACGTAGGTACATCACTGTAAAATAACTAGTAGAGAGAATACTATAGACACAGTGGAATCATTGAACAAAATCTGACATTTATTGATGAAATACAATAAAATCGCAACAGGTTTCTTTGAATCAAAGCAAAAATAATTAGCTACAAAAAAAGAGAAAACAGTTCAAGTTTAACTGCAGTGTTCCTCACCTGGCTTACTGTAAAAAGAAAAACAAAAGATTGATTACTGTACTTCTATATTTCCCTCAACCCTGTCTTGTGGATTTGGCCACAGGTTCTCATCAAATCAAATTCAAATCAAATTTATTTATATAGCCCTTCGTACATCAGCTGATATCTCAAAGTGCTGTACAGAAACCCAGCCTAAAACCCCAAACAGCAAGAAATGCAGGTATGAAGCACGGTGAAGCACGGTGGCTAGGAAAAACTCCCTAGAAAGGCCAAAACCTAGGAAGAAACCTAGAGAGGTACCAGGCTATGAGGGGTGGCCAGTCCTCTTCTGGCTGTGTCGGGTGGACATTATAACAGAACATGGCCAAGATGTTCAAATGTTCATAAATGTCCAGCATGGTCAAATAATAGGTCTGGGACAGGTAGCACGTCTGGTGAACAAGTCAGGATTCCATAGCCTCAGGCAGAACAGTTGAAACTGGAGCAGCAGCACGGCCAGGTGGACTGGGAACAGCAAGGAGTCATCATGTCAGGTAGTCCTGAGGCATGGTCCTACGGCTCAGGTCCTACGAGAGAGAGAAAGAAAGAGAGAAAGAGAGAATTAGAGAAAACATACTTAAATTCACACAGGACACCGGATAGGACAGGAGAAGTACTCCAGATATAACACCGTGCTTCACCGTGCTTCATACCTGCATTTCTTGCTGTTTGGGGTTTTAGGCTGGGTTTCTGACCCTAGCCCCCGACACATAAACTACTGCAGCATACATACTGGAGGCTGAGACAGGAGGGGTCAGGAGACATCCACATCACAATGGATGTTTTCATTAGCCAAACATCTTGGGAAGAATCTTTGGGCATGGCGAATCCAGGCCTGACCCTGGTCTGCCGTGATGTCATTGCATGCGTCATCCATGGCCTGGAGAAGGGTGGCTTGTTCGTGAGGGCGCCTGTCATATACCTTCCACCTCCACGTGGAGAAAAAATACTTAATCGGGTTAAGGAAAGGAGAGTATGGGGGTAAGTACAGGGTGGTAAATTGTGGATGGGCCTGAAACCAGCCTTGCACCATTTGAGCATGGTGGAACCTGACATTATCCCACACAATGACATAGGTCATGCCATCAGCTCTACAGACCTGATTTAGCCCATCAAGGAAGGTTACATTCGAACAGCGAATCATGTGGCTGCCTGCAATTCAATATATAGAGTATATAGGGTAGAGAGCTTTAGATGTTGTTTGACCAAACATTAGAATGGGCAAGATGTGTAATCTAAGCAACTTTGACCGTGGTATGATTGTTGATGCCACACATGGTGATTCCAGCATCTCAGAAACAGCTGCCTTCCTGAGATTTTTATACACTACAGTCTCTAGAGTTTACAGAGAATGGTGCAATAATCAAAACACATTCAGTGAGCGGCAGTTCTGTGGGCAAAAACACCTTGTTAATGAGAGAGGTCAGAGGAGAATGTCAAGACTCATTCAAGCTAACAAAGGCCACAAATGCTCAAATAACAGCTGTTTAAAACAGTGGTGTGCAGAATGGCATCTGTTAACGTACAACACAGTGAATAATTCAGTCTGTTGTGGAGGCAGGGGGGTCCTACCCGGTACTAGATAGGTGTACCTAATAAAGTGGCCGGTGAGTGTACAGTAATGTCAAATCTGAAAACATGGTCTGGAAAAGTGGTACATGGGACTATAGAAACAGTGACTGATAAAGAATGATGATGAAATATTACATCCATAGATAATGTATTCCAATGGGTTCATGTTCCACGGTCATTGGTGTCAATGGATCTCATTATCCTGAAACTTTCATGATCTAAACATGGAATATTGTTTGTCAGTTTCCATAAAACTATGCTTTAAGAGTAATGCAACAGTTACTTATCATTTTGATCAGTTGTATCAATTGATAGTTCGATCATTGTAATGAAATGAATAGACAGTCATCTCAGATGTAATGTGTGAATTGCATTCTGAAATGGTAATACTTTGATGTTATGTTGTGTCATTTTGAACAGGTGATTTTAGTTCAATGAACAAATGATCGTAGCTTTATGTGTATTGTATCCAAGCAATTGGAAAAAGTGTTTAGAGTTTTGAAAAATTTACATTTTGATCATTGGTTGTGAGTTTTGTTTCTAGAGTTTTGAAAAATGACTTCAAGCTTCCGAAATTAGTGCCAAAATGACTGTAATAACTGTAGTATTGATGATGTCAGTGTTAATCATATGGGCATATACTATAACAGGAGAAAATGCCCCACTTACTTGACTATAGTAAATAGAAGGATTCTATTCTTAAGTGAACTGCACTTGATTGATGACACTGTTCAGTCAAAGCCTTAGAGGGCCCTGTCTTTAGGGCAGAATAGTTATACATCTCCACAGAGAGAACTAAAGGACACGTGAGCCTTCACAAAAGCACCTCTTAATGGCATCCAAATGTTTGTGATTAGAACAGCTTAGCACTCTCCCTCTAGTTGGAGGATGACTCAATTATTTAATGCCCCAACTGTTCCTGTGTTCCCATGAACTGCGTGAAGTTTACAGACCCAACTTTTCCCCCTCAAAAACTATCCCTAAATACTTGCAGTCCCATAAATACTTCCAGTCCCCACAAACAACAGTAGGAAATAAGCCCCAGGGGATTTTACAGTGTAGGAGGCTGTGGCTGGCTGCCTTTGCAAGGGCCTCAATGTCTGACAAAACCCAGTCAACCTCAAATGACAATGACCTGAACTGATAACAGATAAGGGTCAGACAGGCATGGGTCATACAGTCTGGTTTCCTGGGTCCTGGCATACGTTGGAGGACTGTCAAAATACATGATGAAGATCCTGCATAAGTAGTGTAAATCAAGGGTTGAGATGTTCTGAAATACATGCAGTGGTGCAGAAGGCCTTTCCGTACATCCAGCACACACAGAGAGAGATTGACAGGATACTTGGTTCTGCTGCTGTGGTACAGGATGCTCTGCACTGTGCTTGTCTGCTGGTGGCAGCATTCAACTCTTTTTCTCTCTGTTTAGGAGAGTTGTTGAGTTACTCTGTCTGTAAGTCAATAGGAATGTGAGCGTTAACAGGCACCTTACCTTATAACCACGGGAAAAGAGAGGAAGTATGTATTAAACACATTATGTAACGGGGTTTCAAGTATTCGCCTAAAGAGTTTCTATATTACAGAGAAATGCAGTACTTAAGCACATTTTTTTTAAGTTATCTCGCCATTATCTTGGAGATGCTTATCTGCATCGATGGTAGAAAGTCAATGAAAGCAGTGGTGAGGGATCCCTTGATGTTTTCTGGAGGTGAGTGGGGACATGTAGCTCTTCCTTTTCCAGTTATGCAGCTGTGGTGGACAGCCTGCCTGGTCACTGCTCTGGTCTGACCCCGCCTCCACCGCTGAACAGCACGTTCTCCAGACCTGGCACTGCGCCTACCCAAACACCCCTGTGCCTCCACCCGACCCAACAACCCTTCCGCTTGACCCCTATGTCACACACAGCCACAGCTGCATCCGCACAACCAGGGAGAGAGCTGTGTGTGAGGGATGAAGGTGGAGTGAGGAGGGTGACAAGAGCACCTCTACTCTAAATAGACACAAAGAGGATCTTCAAGGACTCATGACTTGGGCAGATACAGCCAATGTGCCTTCTTAAAAGTTGCCTTGTTTTTGCCCAAGCACCCTTCTCCTGAGATGGAGGGAGAACAAAACAGCGAGGAGTTGGACTGAGTTTATACTGTATCTACAGCTGAGAGGTCAGCTTTCCTCTGGGACAATGTGAGGATATGACTGTTTGATGGCAAGATACGATAAGCGACTCCGAGGGGGAGCAGGGGGGGCGGGTGCAAGGCCAACCACACTTTCTTTTATTTATTTTTGCCACAGCCCTGGCTTACCCTTTCACTTTGAGCTGCTGCTACATTTCTGAGAATATGACTAATGTGTCAGTGTCCTCGACTGACTGTGTGACTCTTTTTAACTAGAAAGTGTGTCTCTCAGAGCTGGGACTGTGTTGTAAACATGATGAACGGTCAGTCAAACTCACAATGACTTGTTTTCTTCTACTGTAAACTGAAAATAAACTTTTAAATAATAATAATAGTAAGCTTTTAAATACTCTCCTTGGCCCTCCAATGTATTTGGAGGGACCTTCATGGGTCACTGTAGATATCATGCTCTAGAAATTCAGGGAATAGCTTTTACAACCATACTGTTGTTAGTTATATCACTGTAAAAATCTGTATTTATTTGAAAAAGCCTTATTTCCCGGCCATTCAAAGGAAATAAACAGCTCATCCGTGGTCAGGGAGGGCACATGTTTTCCCAGGGCAGAGTTAGTGATGAGCAAACAAACATCCTTCTGTCGGCATCACATCAAGGCCTCTATCTGTCATACCAAACAACGGACTCAGGATTCCTGCTCTGTTCCGCAAAGAATCAGGTAGCAATTTAGATAACAATATCTCAGTGTTTAGACACACAAGCTAAGTCAATGATATCATTTGTTTAAACAGTGCAGTGTTAATAGCTATTCAAGAACAGTTGTTTCTAAGTCACAGAGCAAACAGTCAGTTGACAGAAGGATTCTGATTGTTCAGTGGCCTTTGATGATTTAAACTTTGATTAGGCACGTTTGTTTTCTTCCTAGGTACACAGGAGATCTTTAAATGGTTACATCACAGAATGTAAATGACACTGACCAGTGGAACATATGTACAACAGTGCCAAACATTCCCGAGATCAGAGGCACTGTTGTTCTGCGCTGGGGTATCTGATGCTGAATCTGTGATTGAGGGAGAGAGGGAGACTACTAAACTAACACTGACATTTTTCAGCAAAGTCCACCATTGAGTAGTGGTTTTAGGAGGAATGGGTAAGCTAAAACTGGACCCATATCTACTCTGTGTCAGACTCAAGAGACTCTAACAGTTAGACCACTCCCAACACCCACACCGATCTGAAGACTGAAGAAAGGATATAGAACTATGAGAATGGAATGGATTAGTAAGGATTGGCAAACAATGACTTCTTGTAAACAACGCATTGACGTAGAATTACCATTCCTCCATATCTCATGAACCCTCTTAGACATTCTCCAATACAGAGCTCTGAAAACTATCAGCTCCCAGTTTTCTAGGGATCTTTTGTAATGGCAAGTTGTGCTCTTCGACTACCATACCCACAAAGATGTTAACATAAGCGAGACAGGGCAGCAGGAAAAGGAGGAGTGGGTTGAGCTGGCTCTTGGGTGAAGACTGTGAGTTTCATGGTTATGGGCTGCAGGGTGGTTAGTTACAGGGTGAAACAGCTTCAATCTAAGTTGCTGGCCACTCTTAGAAAGTGAGAACCTGAATGTAGTTCACCAGGCTTTATTGGCTATAGTGCTCCCACTTCGACTGCCATCACCACCCATTCTGACTACATGTAGCACATGATGATGTGCCTGAAGTCTCCCCGCTTGTGCCAGTGAACAGCTCGCTTTTTGTGTGGCTCCGACTGGTAAGAAGCTTCAGGAGAGCGGTCACTTGTGCTAGCAAGGCAGAGGTCTCCTAGTTTGCGCCTAGTATGGTCCGAATCGGGAGGAAGTGGTACTCGCTAAGCAAATAACTTGATGTCCTTTATATATATGCATGAATAAAACATAGGAAGTCGCAAAACTCAAGGTTTGCTTTATACATGAAACAAGTTCCTCATAAATGGATGTGGTACATTTTTGGGCAATCGCACACATTCACACATTCATATGAACCTATTTGACAAAAAGAAAGCTTAGAAGAAGTCACTAACATTGACGACACTTTTACGAGAAGCATAGGTCTATCTGAGTTCTTAGAAGTGTGATATTTATTTACATATTTACGTGAAAACAGCTGCAAGCAAATGTGTCAGCCTAACTCCAGCCCGGCTGTCTAGTTGTGGTGCAACGTGTCACATATTGTAATTAGAAGGCCTCTGAAAACATACAGCTCATGAACTCATGGATAAAAACAGACACACTCACCTCAGACCGTAAAGGCCTGAGTGATGCTATTAACATCTCCTCCACAGCTATGAGACTCCACACTGAGACTCCACACTGGAATTCTCTCACAAAACACATATATAATTATAGCCTAAATGTAACACTGTAAGATTTATTGTTGTGACAAAGTCATAAAATAACTAAGATTTAAAAGTCATAAGTAATCTTTAAAATAATATTTAAAACTTTTGAAATTGGATTGGATGCAATTAATCATCATAGTAAATGTAATATGATCCTTGTATAAGGTTGTAACTGTTAACCCCAGTCAGTCCAGCCTACATTGGGCAAGCTTTAGCACCTTCTATTACCTTATGGTCATACCCCAAATTACCTTGAAGAGGCCTTTATGAGAACCTGAAATAACCACAACCTGTAAGTCTGTAATGAGAGTGGTGGTCTGCGACCCCATCTTTTTTTAAATGTATTTTATTTTCTTACCTTAATTTAACTAGGCAAGTCAGTTAAGAACAAATTCTTATTTTCAATGACAGCCTAGGAACAGTGGGTTACCTGCCTGTTCAGGGGCAGAAGGACAGAGTTGTACCTTGTCAGCTTGGGGATTTGAACTTGCAGCCTTTCGGTTGCTTGTCCAACGCTCTAACCACTAGGCTACCCTGCCCCCCCCTTAAAGCACCTCTCTAAGTAATATCACATTGATTTGATATATCAGGTTTCCTAAAAATGTAATTTCACATGATTAATAACAGTTGTTATCGGGTCTGTCTAACAGTCAAATGGCAGGAAGTAAAACTGCTGCTGTCTGCAGGAAATGGCCCTGCATCTGAAGAAGCCCCAACAAGATGGGCCAAACACAATCAGGCACAGATGATGAAAACTAAATGCAACCAATCAGAGAAATAACAGGAAATTCAGACTTGATAACAATAGTATGTCAACCCTCCAGCTAACATTAGCAGGTCAGGAGAGCTCCCGTACATATCTGACCCCAATGTTATATTATCTGCTTATTGTGGATGTACTTTTTAATAGCAGTTGGGGCTTCATAGAGGGGTTTCGTCTTCCAGAGTGATTCCCATTCACTTTTCATAACTGCAGGTCTCCTCTGAGTTTATCTAAAATAACCCCTTCAATGATTAGTTAACAAACAGGGTTATTAAAGGGTTCAGGTGATTGGTCTGGCCTGTCATTATGGGCAAATGGTGAGCACTGGCTTGAATACAATGCATACAGTATGAAGGCATTAATTGAGGCGCTGTGGGGGAGGAGCCAATATTAGGGAGGGTTTGGCCGGTAGGGATATCCTTGTCTCATCGCGCACTAGCGACTCCTGTGGCGGACTGGGCGCAGTGCACGCTGACCAGGTCGCTAGGTGCAGGGTGTTTCCTCCGACACATTGGTGAGGCTGGCTTGTGTTAAGAAGCAGTGCGGCTTGGTTGGGTTGTGTTTCGGAGGACGCATGGCTCTCGACCTTCGTCTCCCCCGAGCCCGTACGGGAGTTGTAGCGACGAGACAAGATAGTAACTACTAACAATTGGATACCACGAAAAAGGGGGTGAAATTCAAAAGAAGAAAAAAAATCTTAATGAACCAATTCCATAATCACATAATCGCTGCATAGGAGATGAACTACATAGTCCTAAATCAACATGATCCCTATAGAGTAGATATTCGAGAGCAATGATAACTGGCTGCAAAAGAGTTGCAGTTGCACTTCCTTGAGTGAGAACACAAGGCTATTTCTGCACCTAGAGTTGCGTGTTAAATGAAACAACTACTCCATCCCAACAACCACAATGATGATGATGTGCACATTCTGCAAAATGTATTACTAGATAAGAGGTGGAGGGAGGTGTGTGTGTGTGTGTGCGTGTGTGTATTTCATTTCCTAATGGTTGCCCTCAGGTTACTGAACAAGTCTGAGCCTGAGTGTTGTGCCACAGTGTAAAGAGTTGTGGTTAAGCAAATATCAATGGCAAACCTAAAGCTCGAATCCTTAATAGGTGAAACTACTACGTCCCTTTGGGATATTACGGCAACAAACACAATTCTCTCCCGTCGGACATCACTGCACACGCAATAGAACAGCAGAATATGTACTGCAATGCTTTTTCCCACACTGCTGGATGCTTCTCTGCTCCGTTTTCATCAACAAAACAAAAACAATAGCAAAGGTACTAGGGGGCGAACAGTGGCTGCCGATTCAATCTTTAAAGAGCAACTGCCCCTAAAAACAACTTCTCATTTATAAAACAGCCTATGTGGCGTCAATATAAGTCAGAAACATTTATTCTACTGTTAAAGTGTGTCATAAGATCATTTTGATCGTAGTCAGTCTCGTCCAAAACAGAGTTTTGTGACACTTGCGGCCGTAACTGCATCACAACAAAAATTGATGTTGGGTTTGTTTCAATCTTGCCCGCTTGCCCACAGCTGGCAGCACACAAGTAATCATCAATTCGGAGTGCAGTTGCAAACAACCCAATTGTAATGCCTATGGTAAATTTGGGTTGACTTTGGATATACTGTACCTCTGGGACGAGTTAGGGGCCATTGACCAATGACTTAATTAAAAACCTCAACCCAACTATAAATTGTAGAAATTCATATACAATATTGAAAGCATTTAATGAGAAAACTTAAAGCTGTGCAACATGAAAATATTGTCAAATATACATTCATAAATTATCGACAATCTCAAATTAGCCCCAGAGATAGGCTGTCCAAAGTCAATCCAATTTTGCCACAGTCACACACCAGCCAGCTGAAGGTAATTGACAAAATAATTTGGCTTATTCTTCCCACATCAAACCACACCTAAAAAAACAACTCCCGCTTGAATTCAGTCATGACCACTTTAATTTCTTAGTGAACCAAACCTAAAACGAGGCAAAATCAGAAAGTGCAGTCACCCTTTAAGGTCAGTGTGCTGAATAGGTTTGGTTGCACACTGATAAATGTCTCAGTCAGGCAATTTTTTTGTCTTCATTTGAAGTGCTGAAATGACATCCTTTTCTCAGGTTAAAGCAATGCTTAACCCCTGTACTGCACTCAGCTCTATGCTGACTACAGTAGTTGCTGCCCTGTACCTTGTACGTGTTGTACAGTATGTGAAGGTTTTGTCTATTGTACTTCAAGGGCGCCTCAAGCATTCCATAAACCCCAGAGTCTTATACCGGCCAAAGACAGCCACAGGACACATGGTGGATCAGAGCAGAGGTTTATGGGAAACCAGAGCTGTTCTACAATACCTCCGGTTATCTGCAGCCCTGCACATGGTCCAGCTAGTGCACCTCATAAAGCCCTGGCTGCTGCTGCCTAGTGTAAATATTTCACCTCTCCTTGAAATGCTCTCCCTTTTTAACTGGCACAAAGAGCGGCTAGGCCTCTAAAACAACAAGGCTTTGTCCTCTGTCACTGGCCTGCTTCTCATTACTCCAGATCAGCCCTTTCATTTCACAGGTGTGCCCCCCACTGCACGGTTTAAGCCCTTATTTGTCACTGTGCCATTGTCCGTGCTCACTGCACCAGAGAATGACATCCGTTTGTGACTCAGTGGCCATCAATTGTGTTTGTCCGGGGCAGGAGGGTGACGGGGACTGGGGGGGGGGGGGGGGGGGGTTGTATGTCATTAAAGTTCCTGCTGTGTGAGTCATAGCAGGAGCTTTAATGACATACCACCACCACCCCATCCCCCCCCCCCACCTGCCCAGAAAAAAAGTGTTAGTGGTTGAAGCAGCCTGTGCCTTACTTGTTTCAGTATGTGTTTCCTTCCAGTGACTACAACATACTGAGAAGCCCGGCAGAGCAACTAATAACGATACACAGGCCACCCTCCAACCATCTTCCCTTGTTTCCTGAGGAAATGCCCAGGGTCGCAACTTGCCTTTGCTTTTTTCCAGACCATTTGTAAGCTGGATTCATGTTTGAGAGAGGGAGCATGGGCTTGTATCGCAGCAGAGGAGGAATAAGCAGAGGTTCTGCAGTGACATGAAACATAAAAGATTTCCTTCAGGGCATCCAACTCTCACAGCTCCTTACACATGATCATGCAATGGCCTGCAGTCACCGTTCAAGCATGGCAATCGAGCATCTCTCCCACTCCTTACCCTCTCATCACCTAGATTCATTCCCAGTTGCTTATCCAATGCCCAGCTCTGAGACAGGTTACAATGAGTTACACTCATTGCCTTCAACTACCAAGACATCTGTATCTCAACTATAGAAGCACTATATTAATGAAATGTTGATTCAGTCAAGTAATAGCCTACATTTTTATTTGATTACAACATTAATTCCTACTGTAGAACCTTATCTGCACCAACCACAATCAAGTAAATCATTCAGGATCAAGACAAAAGATATGACATGCTTTTGTAAAACTCATTAAGAAATATTTTCTACGAAAGACTCATGGACATGGCCAATAGCAAAGTTGGTTAACTATTAAAGCTCATCACTAAGCTAAGGACCCTGGGACGAAACATCTCGCTCTGTAACCCGATCCTGGACTTCCTGACGGGCTGCCCCAAAGGTGGTAAGGGTAGGTACATATACATCAATGATGTTGCTCTTGCTGCTGGTGATTCTCTGATCCACCTCTACGCAGACGACACCATTCTGTATACTTCTGGTCCTTGTTTGGACACTGTGTAACAAACCTCCAGACGAGCTTCATTGCCATACAACTCTCCTTCCGTGGCCTCCAACTGCTCTTAAATGCAAGTAAAACTAAATGCATGCTATTCAACCGATCGCTGCCTGCACCTGCCCGCCCGTCCTGCATCACTACTCTGGACGGTTCTGACTAAGAATATGTGGACAACTACAAATGCCTAGGTGTCTGGTTAGACTGTAAACTCTCCTTCCAGACTCACATTAAGCATCTCCAATCCAAAATTAAATCTAGAATCGGCTTCCTAATTCACAACAAAGCATCCTTCACTCATTCTGCCAAACATACCCTCGTAAAACTGACTATCCTCCCGATCCTTGACTTCGGCGATGTCATTTACAAAATAGCCTCCAACACGCTACTCAGCAAATTGGATGCAGACTATCACAGTGTCATCCGTTTTGTCACCAAAGCCCCATATACTACCCACCACTGCGACCTGTATGCTCTCGTTGTCTGGCCCAGGCTTCATATTCGTTGCCAAACCCACTGGCTCCAGGTCATCTATAAGTCTTTTCTAGGTAAAGCCCCGCCTTATCTCAGTTCACTGGTCACTATAACAGCACCCACCCGTAGCACGCGCTCCGGCAGGTATATTTCACTGGTCACCCCCAAAGCCAATTCCTCCTTTGGCTGCCTTTCCTTCCAGTTCTCTGCTGCCAATGACTGGAACAAATTGCAAAAATGACTGAAGCTGGAGACTCATATCTCCCTCTCTAACTTTAAGCACCAGCTGTCAGAGCAGCTCACAGATCACTGCACCTGTACATAGCTCATCTGTAAATAGCCCATCCAACTACCTCATCCCCATACCGTTATTTTTTTTTCTCCTTTGCACCTCAGTATCTATACTTGCACATTCATCTTCTGCTCATCTATCACTCCCGTGTTTAATTGCTATACTGTAATTATTTTGCCACTGTGGTCTATTTATTGCTTACCTCCCATACCTCATTTGCACACACTGTATATAGACTTTTCTATTGTGTTATTGACTGTATGTTTGTTTATTCCATGTGTAACTCTGTGTTGTTGTTTGTGTCACTGTCACGCCTTGGTCTTAGTATTTTGTGTTTTCGTTAATTAGTTGGTCAGGCCAGGGTGTGACATGGGTTTATGTTGTTGTATTTCTTATTGGGGTTTCGGTAGTTATTGGGATTGCGGCTGAGTAGGGGTGTTGCATAGGCTTGGCTGCCTGAGGCGGTTCTCAATCAGAGTCAGGTGATTCTCGTTGTCTCTGATTGGGAACCGTATTTAGGTAGCCTGGGTTTCACTTTGTATTTCGTGGGTGATTGTTCCTGTCTCTGTGTAGTGTTCACCAGATAGGCTGTAATAGGTTTCACGTTCCGTTTGTTGTTTTTGTATTTATTAGTTATTTCATGTATCGTTCCGTTTTTCTTCATTAAAGACAAGAGTAACCACCACACTGCATTTCGGTCCGACTCTCATTCAACAAACGAAGAACGCCGTTACAGTCACACTGCTTTGCTTTATTTTGGCCAGGTCGCAGTTGTAAATTAAACTTGTTCTCAACTGGCCTACCTGGTTAAAGGTGAAATACAAATAAATAAAAAACAAAAGGTAACAACACATCCACCACGCTGATCCTCAACACGGGGGCCCCTCAGGGGTGGGTGCTCAGTCCCCTCCTGTACTCCCTGTTCACTCATGACTGCACGGCCAGACACGAATCCAACACCATCATTAAGTTTGGCGCTGACACAACAGTGGTAGTCCTGATCACCGACATTGACGAGACAGCCTATAGGGAGGAGGTGTCACGCGCTGGCCATAGAGAGGACTAGGGTGGGCATTCTAGTTTCTTTATTTCTATGTTTTCTATTTCTTTGTGTTCGGCCGGGTGTGGTTCTCATTCATATGCAGCTGTCTATCGTTGTCTCTGATTGAGAATTATACTTAGGCAGCTTTTTCCCACCTGTGTTTTGTGGGTAGTTGTTTTCTGTTTTGTGTCTGCACCAGACAGAACTGTTTCGTCTTGTTCCACTTTGTTATTTTGTTTCAGTGTTCAGTTTTGAATAAATAATCATGAACACGTACCACGCTGCGCTTTGGTCCTCTTCTTCAGACAAGCGTTACAGGAGGTCAGAGACCTGGCCGTGTGGTCCCAGGACAACAACCTCTCCCTCAATGTGATCAAGACAAAGGAGCTGATTGTGGACTACAGGAAAAGGAGAACCGAGCACATCTCCATTCTCATCGACGGGGCTGTAGTGGAGCAGGTTTTCCAGGTCTCTATGTTTTTGGTTGGACAGGTTTCTCAATTTCTTTCTTAGATTTTTGCCTTCTTCATCAAACCATTTGTCATTGTTATTCATGCATGCAGAGCAGAATTACTTGACACATTGGAAAGAATTAACAAAAAAACAGAGCAAACTAGAATGCTATTTGGCCGTCAACAGAGAGTACACAGTGACAGAATACCTGACCACTGTGACTGATCCAAACTTAAGGAAAGCTTTGACTATATACAGACTCAGTGAGCATAGCATTGCTGTTGAGAAAGGCCGCCATAGGCAGACATGGCTCTCAAGAGAAGACAGGCTATGTGCACACTGCCCACAAAATGAGGTGGAAACTGAGCTGCACTTCCTAACCTCCTGCCCAATGTATGACCATATTAGAGACACATATTTCTCTCAGATTACACAGATCAACAAAGAATTTGAAAACAAACCCAATTTGGATAAACTCCCATATCTACTGGGTGAAATTCCACAGTGTGCCATCACAGCAGCAAGATTTGTGACCTGTTGCCACAAGAAAAGGGCAACCAGTGAAGAACAAACACCATTGTAAATACAACCCATATTTATGCTTATTTATTTTCCCTTGTGTCCTTTAACCATTTGTACATTGTTACAACACTGTATATATATATATTTATTTATATATATACAGTGTTGTAACAATGTACAAATGGTTAAAGGACACAAGGGAAAATAAACAACACAGATATATATATATATATAATATGACATTTGTAATGTCTTTATTGTTTTGAAACTTCCGTATGTGTAATGTTCACTTTTGTATATTATGTACCTCACTTGCTTTGGCAATGTTAACACATGTTTCCCATGCAGAGAGAGAGAGAGACAGGAGAGAGAGAGAGAGAGAGAGAGAGAGAGAGAGAGAGAGAGAGAGAGAGAGAGAGAGAGAGAGAGAGAGAGAGAGAGAGAGAGAGAGAGAGAGAGAGAGAGAGAGAGAGAGAGAGAGAGAGAGAGAGAGAGAGAGAGAGAGAGAGAGAGAGAGAGAGAGAGAGAGAGAGAGAGAGAGAGAGAGAGAGAGAGAGAGAGAGAGAAACCAAAAGTCTCTATTGAAAAAGGTCATCCATTTACTGGTTTCAAAGCAATCACTCAACTCAACCTTTTATGTTGTATCCCCACACTCAACCTCAAGTGGTGAAGGGCAGCCACGTACATCCTCGTATCTAAAATAGAGAGGCCATCCACGTAGTGTGTTTCTTTTGTCTCTGTCTCATATGTAGGGCCCTGTGTTTTAGTTACGGTTGCGAAATTCTTGTAACTTTTGATAAATTCCCTGGTATTCACAAAATCCAGGTTGGATGTTTCACGGAATCAGGGAGGAATAAGCAGGAAAACTGTAATCCTCCAACCTGGATTTCTGGAAAACCAGGGAATTTATTGAAAGTTCCAGGAATTTTGTAACCCTAGTTATAGACTGTCATGTCAAGCCTTTTCTATAAATGAGAATTACACTAAAAATGTAAGTGATTATTTGAAGATAGTGCTGGACCATCTGACATACAAATAAATAATATTTAAATAAAAGTTTCAAATCCAGGTCATGTGACATGACTGTCCAAAATACAGGGCCCTAGTAGACCAGTGTCCCCCAGCACTACTACCACTATTACCAATGTTCAGACAGAGGGCCTCCAGTCAATCCTATTCATTCCGTACCATGTGGCCTATTGTACATGCAGTCCAGAGTAACATATGCTCACCAGGTCCTGCTGTTGCTCTCTTTGGGTCAGAATCCTCCATGATAAAAACACACATGTGAGGAAACTGACATTCCTCCAGCTAGCGCTGGTTTGGAGGTTTGGAACCATGGACAGCTTGTGAAAACCACTGGCATCCAAACAGGGCTCTGCTTTCCCTCTAGTTAACAGTCCCCCAATAAGTCTTCCAATAAAACTACATTTTAAAACAGTCACCCCATTTAATCTTTTAAACATAATTTAACATGAACACCATGCCGGACCATTTACAACCCGTTTTTCAGGGTTGTAAACATGTGATGTACAGGGGAAAGAAAGACAGTGGGGTAAATGACTTGTGGTAATTGGTTTAAATGAACAGAAGATCAGGATATTGTAAACCTTCCAAAGGGATCACACATAAAGAACATGGAATCCATATGGGTAATCATGTTTATGATAACAGAAACCATGTGTCCAAATAATCAGCCGTCCCAAACAATGATATATCTCTCAACTCAATTTAGACAGCTCATCCAAATAAACAGAGGGATGAGCCTGAATGGAAAAGCATGCCACTCATTTCCAAAGAACATCAACAAAGAGCTTAAGCCAATATGAGCCTGTGCTGTAATTCCTTGTCCCTGTGTGTGGATGAGGAAGGATTTGGGGATTTGAAACCCTCTCCTGGGTTGAAGAGGGGGCTGTTCCAGGGCTGCAGTTACAAAGTGCAGGAGACAAGAGTTTGGAAATAATCCTGTCCTTGTCTCCTGGATACGTTTTACAGCGGAATACCTCACATAGCTCCACAACCATACGGTAACACAGACAGAGCGCAGACACAGTAGGGTGTTGATGTCCCCTTGCTGCCATGTGTTGAGCACTGTCACCATCATGCCCTTCACAGTTACCGTACGCACTATCACCACTGGCAACTTGGCCCCACAGCTGTTTCCCATCTTTGATGCCTGTTTCCAACACGCACAGACTTGACATGATACATGATCGGAGAGAGACTGCCACAGACCACTACCGCCATGACCCAGATGAGGAAGTAACTGGTCCTGGTTGTGTAGCCCAAGACCGGGCGGTTAATCGCTGGTGATGGGTAGAGAGAGGGAGGCAGGGACACAGATGTAGCTAGAGACCCATCAAACTCATGCCCATGTCTGAGTGTTCTGACTGTGTTCTCCAGATTGTGCTGGCTAGATCTACAGTAATGGTTTCTAGAGGGTTATTGTCAGCCAATGACAACACAGTCACAAAAGGCAGGACAATTCACTTCCTGTAGTGATGGGGGTTATCACCACCACAGGCAGCATGCACAGCATGCACACTTCTCTTACTAAAATATGTCAGGTTTCAATTATATTCTAACAATAGTTTGAATTTAGTTAGATTCACAAGTTTTTAAGAGAAAATATAAGGCCTTTGGGTTGTAAGTCCAATTTAAGCCCTTCGCTACAATGAAAGGCCAAATATTGCTCTCTCTTTTATGTGAGACGTAGTGCAGGAAATCAGAGAAGCAGAGACAACAATAGTTTTGGTTTGGGTTAAGCTGAGCATCAGTGGAACATGCACGGCAGAACCTCTGTGATGGTCTGGGTAACTCTAACAGCTGCCTGGTTTCCCCAGACCACATTGACAGAGCACAGACATAATTAAGGGTTTACGTTCTGCTTTAAGGGAATGCTATGAAACAATATACGGAACATATATTTAACATATAGGCGAGGGGGGTGGAAGAAGACAGAAAGCGAGAGGTCTAGTGATAGCTGGGTGCTGTAACCAAACTCATAGATTTGTTTAGTTTCTCACTAAGAAGGGTTTAAATCTAGCCTATTTGATGGTTAGCATGGATTGAGCTAAAGAAATCCCATCCTTAGAAACATGGTCCAAGAGACAAACTTCTTGTTTATTCTTTGATTTGATTTAGTGCAATGATGGTTTGGTGAATCATGACTTATTAGAGATATTAGGTTTGTTTATTTGCTCGTGAAATGACAGATCCCATCATACTTTAGAAGTTACTATCCAACTGTCCTCACCACAGCACCATACGGGTTGAGCCAAGTGCATCTTATATGTAAACATCCATACCCTTGATTGAGAGAACTGTGCAGGCATACAACCTGAGGAATCTTCAGCACCACCATAGACCCTCACTTGAGGGAATCAACGGGCTGGTTTCCCTCCACTGTGCTGATTTAACCCTAATAAACACACCAAAAGGCATAGGGGGAATTAAAGAAGGAAAACTTAAATTGTCTCAAAACATTGTTAGTCACGCTCCACTGCACCCCGACTTGACTTGAACAGGGCCGTATCAACAGTCAAAACGCTTGAAGCAAACCACATCCAAATCAAAAGAAAGAGCGGAACAAGGGAAGCAAAAGACTCCAGGGCATGGCGGTAGTATCGCTCTGCCTTATCAGCCTTTACACATGTTCTAACGATTAACCTTCCTCTCGGGAAGCCAGCCACTCCAGTCCGGCTCACTTCTGACACTGTACGTTCAACTTTATGGTCTTGTTTTTATGGAGGTAAAAAGGTTATACAATGGATTGGAGAATAGTGATGTTTGTGATGATGACTGGCCTGGGGGTGGTCGTAGTTAGGTACGGCTATTGAATACAGACAATGGGCCTGAAAAAAGCCATTTGTAATGTTGACGTGTGCTTATTAGAATGGCTTTACATTACATATTAGGTCTGTACACTTCCAAATGATGTCCTAAATACAATTCAGAGATATTATATTACTTCCCCCAATCCCATAAAAGGCATCACTGAGACACTGTTACACTAACCCATATCCTGTACCTCAGTAGCTAACACACAGGTGATGTGGTCAGAGGGTATGCTCTCCTCTCTACAGGAAGAGAGTATGAACCCAGAGCTAGATCTCATTATTTCTGGAGTTCACCAGAGGAAAAATTAAGTCAACTTTATTCACTCTTTTATCTTGTACCAGGGGAACACCAAAACTGGAAATGGTCCCAGGGTCCCAGGGTCAGATGCTGGATTTTCCCATCGTCTTGATGAAAAGAGTCTTGCTGTTTATCATTTAATTTTGGATTCCGCCCCCCTCCAACGCGGCTGCCCAAACAGTGGAAGTGAGGGTGTCTCTTCCCAGAATCTGACTCCTGACTAAGACATGGTGGGCTGTTTGGTGCGTATTGGTCATTGAAAATGTTAGAATAAATCTGGTGAAAGACCTAACTCTTTCACATGACTCACCCAGAACGGTTCCACCCCCACCCCTTCTCCCCTTCTCCATGGGAATGTTCTTTCTTCCATCCCTTCGTCCAGGATGAACTCATCCCAAACCACCATTCAGTGCGGCTTCCAGGAACAAAACAGCCTTTCATAAGAGTCTTCATTCAATTCACACTCAGCAACAGCTAACCTGGAAAAATACAGATGTAAATAGCAAGAGCAAAAATGTTAGGTCATCCACCATGATGCCAGCTAGGGAGCCTGAGAATTGAAAGTGACAGTAAGTGTAACATTGTCAGTAAAACAGTTTATCCTAAGGCCTGGGGAGGAGCTGGGGACCAGACCAACCTCTAGAATGTAGTGTTTCAGAAGGTTGCTACGTCAGTGAAAAGGGCACCTGGAATGCTTTGTTGTATTATGTTGATAGACGAGGAGACACAGCAGCAGGGGAAATGTGTTGACACTGCACTTTGAGGGTGATATCGCTGTGGCAGGGGTTTGTATTCAAAAAGCAATGCAAGTCAGCTTCAGAGTGAGGATTTGTAGAGGTTTAGATAAAAGCTGAGGATGTTTGTGTTTATGCATAGACAAAGACACATTCACATTTGCGGAGTGTGTGTATAATCAAACTGTTCCCAAATGGGAGCCTCTTCCTGTGCTTATTTGTCCCAGAAAATCCCTGCTGACTGCAACGACAACATCAAACTGAACAAAGCGTTTTCCATCTCCTGTTCCACTCAAAAAGAGGAAAAATATACATGGGAAAAGATTAAAACAAGTTTGTTTACCCAGTGAAATAAATGAATGCATTCCAGTGTAATTTCTGTTTTATTGCACAACCCTTCTCTATAAAGTCTGCCTGGCTTACACACAAAGGCTAAACTTCAAGAGTGTGTTTCCTTATAAAAACATAAAGTCTGGATCACTGCAATTTGACATTCTGCTCTACTTGAGCATTTCAAACACACAAAGCTACAGACCTACAGCCTAGTAGAGACTATGGCCAATACACTTCATACAACAATTGCTGCCCATGTTTGATATGTTTGCATGCATTTCCATGTAAGACATGCTAGTTCACATACTAGAAGTCACACACAGGGAATGGACAAGAGAGGGAGGCAGATACAGTCTTCATCCATCTATCCATATTCAAATTGTGAGAGAATAGTGTAGTGAGTCCTGATGTGTGGTTTAGAAAAGGACTGCATCACAGGACAGCCTCAGAGAGCTCCAGACAGCCAGTGGCTGGGAGGAGCTCAGGTGACGTGCCTGACAGAGGTAGGCAGACCAGTAATGGAAAGGAAACAAGTCCAGCAGTTTCATATGTCCCTCTTACTTCCTCTCATTTGGAACTTGGGCTGTGGTCATTGTTTGAACACTAAGCTGTAGTTAATCACCATCAAAACCTGGACATTCTACACAGAAAGGCAGGCGAGCAACTTGTTGCGCACATTCAGAGACATTTTTATGAACTCTGCCAGTCTCTGTCCTTTCGTCTCTCCACTGTAGTCTCTGTGAGAGGTTTGTGAAGGACAGAGGCTGTGTCCAAGCCACCCTACCCAGTTATGGTACTCCAGACAGGAGGAGTGGAAATCCCATGACCTCACTTCACCCAGTGCAACATTGAGTCAACAAGCCGCCCAACTCAACAACTTCCAAATGAAAAAAACAGTCACTCCCTCAACCTACTGTACATCTGAAATAGGACACCTTGCATATAACTAAGAGAGAAATAGAGAAGAGAGATGAACGAGTGCAAACGCTTTCTGCTCCTGTGGATCTTATGACTTGCATCTGTATGTTCTGTGATGAATCCTGCCAAAAGGATAGCGTGGAACAAGTAAGGGTGCAAGGGAACGGGGATAGATGAGAAGACATGTCCTTTTGAGTTCAACCAGTCATCCAGATGAAATATCGTTTAACCCCTCACTTTCATCCTCTGTTCTGTTGACCCTGTGAAGTGAAGGGGTCAACGTTGAATCAGAGGATGAGGATATCTAACAAGCTCTTGATTGGATAAACACACGAAAGAAACGCTGTTCTAAGCAGTGGGAAGGTGTGAGTGCTTTTCTCATGACCTTTTCAGGGTCCTTCATACAGTATGTATGACAGGCTCTGTGTAATTTTCAGGGTCCTTCATACAGTATGTATGACAGGCTCTGTGTTATTTTGACTGAGGTGAGAATATTATTCTGAGGTGAGAATGTTGCTCATCAACTGGATTAGCGCTGAAATGCTGCAGCCAAAGGAAGTTGTCATAGTCTCAGAATGTAATGCTACACTGAGGTGTGATTGGCTTTCTCACATCCCTCAATGGACAAAATAGTAATGCATATCTTTTCAGCAGAGAAATGATTCTGTATCATTATGAAACAAGCAGAATTGTCAGACTGATCAACAGGGTCCCTCTCTGTTTGGGGGTTTCTGGCTCATCAATCAAGACATGACAGCCGTACTGGCAACGTGCCTTCCCTAAAAGGACAACAACACACAGAGCACACAAACAACAGATACATTAAAAGCTTATCTTTTCTCCCATTGAGTTCCACATTACAAGACCAACGTCACAGAAATATATCATCCAAATCCAAAGCACTTCATGCATGTACTATACTCCCTAGGGGTGATGGGTGACTAATGAAGAGTACAGACACAAGACCTGAAGGAGAATAATGGGGGACAGAGTAGATTCCTACTGTGGGAAGCAGTCGGGTGTCATTCTGTCTACTCTTTGTGTGTTAATGAGGGTGATATGGTAAGATAGTGTCACAGCAGGAGGCTAACTGCCACTCGGGTGACAGGCCCATGGAGAGGATCACCTCCTGAGCAAGCAGCCACTGGGTGGGCCTTAGGCGAGGGGACAACGGAGACAGGAAGGACAAGTCAGGGTTTACCACCAGTTCTCTACTGCAGGGCCAACTGGAAATTACTTAATGGGGGCAAGAAAATGAATAGTTTAACTCCAGAGAAGCAGCTGACGTGAGAAGTATGCCTCCTCAACAGTTAAATAAAACAGCCTTACAGAGAAAAATTGCTTAAATAGATTTAGCCTCTAGAAGCTGATGGAACATGTCAGAGGAATGGAACCCAATCGACTAAGAACGAGTCTCAAGTCTCATGCAGTAACAAAAACAATGTATGTGTGTTTGGTAAACAATGATTTGTTTACAATGTATTATGAGTCCTCTTCTAACTGGGAATGAGTAAGGTGGCAAAGGACAGTGTGTTCAACGTCAAGCTGGAATGCACTGTGTCAGTGTCGAATTCGTCTTACTATGACTTCATAGGTGTTTCTCAAGGAAATCCCTCTCCCTTCTAGGCACAATGAGATGGCTTCCTGTTTAGAGAAAGTAGGATCCCGCCACTCAGCCACCCACCATCCCTTTACGTCATTTCCACATACTAATGTAGTAATTAATCATAACTGTACAAAGTGCACATATTGCTGTATTTCCATCATCCTCCTCATCCTCAGAAACATGTGCAGTTATGAGGAAGGTCTGCATACTCTATACGCATTGAGGTGGGGGACTGACAGAGAGCGTTGTCCAAATCATGAAAAAATAACCATGGCCCATGTTTCCATTCAGAATGTGAGGAAAGATAAGAAGTAAACCAATAAAACTGACAGTCTTTAAAAATTAAGTATCATTGTAGGAAGTGCAGCCTGGTCTCATATACTAGATATATATACAAAATATTCTGAACAAAAAAATAAACGCACACATGTAACAATTTCAATGATTTTACTGACATTTAGTTCATATAAGGAAATCAGTGAATTGAAATAAATAAATTAGGCCCTAATCTATGGATTCCACATGACTGGGCAGGGGCACAGCCATGGGTGGGCCTGGGAGGGCATAGGCCCACCTACTTGGGAGCCAGGCCCACCTGCTGGGGAGGCAGGCCTAGCCAATCATTATGAGTTTTTCCCCACAAAAGGGCTTTATTACAGACAGAAATACTCCTCAGTTTCATCAGCTGTCCGGGTGGCTGGTCTCAGTTGATCCCGCAGGTGAAGAAACCGGATTGGAGGGTCCTGGGCTGGCATGGTTACACGTGGTCTGCAGTTGTGAGGCCGGTTGGACATTGTGCCAAATTCTCTAAAACAACATTGGAGGCGGCTTACGGTAGGGAAATCAACATTCTCTCGCAACAGCTCGAGTGGACATTCCTGCAGTCCGCATGCCAATTGCACGCCAATTGCACGCTCCCTCAAAACTTGAGACATCTGTGGCATTGTGTTGTGTGACAAAATTGCATATTTTAGAGTGGCCTCTTATTGACCCAGGACAAGGAGCACCTGTGTAATGATCATGCTGTTTAATCAGCTTCTTGATATGCCACACCTGTCAGGTGGATGGATTATCTTGGCAAATGAGAAATGCTCACGAACAGGGATGTAAACAAATTTGTGCACAACATTTGAGAGAAATAAGCTTTTTGTGCGTATGGTACATTTCTGGGATGTTTTATTTCAGCTCATGAAACGTGGGACCAACACTTGACATAGTATGTATGATATGTTATGTTTGGTATGGTTACATGACACAGAATGTTACTTAAGGCAAAACTAAAGGAGGGAAAGGGAAAGGGGGGTACCTGGTCAGTTGTACAACTGACTGCCTTCAACTGAAATGTGTCTTCCGCATTTAACCCAACCCCTCTTAATCAGTGATTGGTCGAGCATGTAACGTGAACGTCTTGCAACCCAAACGTTGCGTGTTCAAATCTCATCACGGAAAACTTGTGCATTTTAGTTCATTTGCAACTTTTCAACTACTTGCCACTTTTCAACTACTTTACAACTACTTAGCATGTTAGCTAACCCTTCCCCTAACCCTGACCTTAACCCTTTTAGCTAACCCTTCACCTAACCCTAACCTTAACCCTTTTAGTTAACACTTCCCCTAACCCTAACCTTAACCCTTAACCTAAACCTTAACCCTAACCCTAACCCCTAGCTAACATTAGCCAGGTAGCTACGGTTAACGTTAGCCTCCTAGCCCCCTAGATAACATTAGCCACTACAAATTGGAATTCATAACATATCATACAATTAGCAAATTCGTAACATATTGTACAAATTGAAAATGTATAACATATCATACAAATTGTAATTCGGAACACATAATATGAAATGGATGATAAACATCCACAAATTAATACAATCCATACAAAACGTAACATATCATACTAAATGGAGTGTGATGTATTTATGTACAGAATCATATGAAATTCTCTGAGACCAGGTTGGGAAGTAGTATAGTGATCCATTTTACGATCACAGATCAAAACAGATCAGATGGCATTGACCTAGAAAGAATGCACCTTTATACCTTACAGCATGCGCCTCTGCCTGTAACCAAAACAGATCATAAATGCCTCACACATCCCTAAAATAATTGTAATCCAGAGAGTAATGCTATTTCATCTCCAAGCCAGCTCGGGCAATGTATTTACCTACAGTTATTGCGACTTCAGAAGCCAAGTAAAGGAGAGGGAGAGAGGAAGGCTGAGCGTTGGAGGGCAGAGTCCAGCCCAGCCCACTTCAAGTCGAGTCTCGCACCAGTCTATTTTCTCCCATCACAATCTGTCACGTCTGATCATCAGTCAGAGCGTAGTGTATTCAAACGCAAGACAACTGCGCTAAATAAGAACACGCAAAGCTAAACTTCTATAAGGTATGTTTTTGTAGTTATACTTGTGTAATAGCCTACTTATATTTGTACTGGGTATTATTCGTTTTTAGAAATATTTGAATGATACTTGTTTGGTATTTATTTATTCAACAGATATTATGGTGTTTTAGACAGTTGATCGAAATTCTATAATTTGATGGCATATAATAACTAGACTAAAGCAAGGACAGGTTTATTTGTCTTATATTTGAGAAAAACAGCAATGTTTGGGAAAATCCAGATATTTAGCTTCACAATTTTGATACAAGCCTGTAGCCTATACTTGCCCGCTGACAAGTTGATGACAACAGATTTCAGTGTTGTCTTGTTCTTTTTCAGAAATAATAAAAACTTGAATAACTAATAATTATTTAAAAAACGTAACTTAATTCATACATTTGCATACCCAATCCATAATAATTTTGAAGTAGTGTTTTATCATATGCTATGTTTCAAACAGATAGGCAACAGTGCCTCAAATACAATTTAATACAATTGTATTTGCACATGCTTCGTAAACAACAGGTGTAAACTAACACTCAAATGCTTACTTACTGGTCCTTTTCCAACAATGCAGAGTTAAATATTTTAAAAATGAATTAGAAATAGTGGGACAAGGAATAAATACACAGTGCACAACGAATAACAATAATGAGTAAAAATAACATGGCTATTCAGGGAGTACCTGTGTGTGTGTGTGTGTGTGTGTGTGTGTGTGTGTGTGTGTGTGTGTGTGTGTGTGTGTGTGTGTGTGTGTGTGTGTGTGTGTGTGTGTGTGTGTGTGTGTGTGTGTGTGTGTGTGTGTGTGTGTGTGTGTGTGTGTGTGTGTGTGTGTGTGTGTGTGTGTGTGTGTGTAAGTATGTGTGTTTGTAGAGTTCAGTGTGTGTGTGTATAGAGTCAATGCAGGAGATTTAGTGCATACAACAAGTGTTTGTGTGAGTGTTGAGGTATGCATGTGTGTGTTGGGGTGTCAGTGGAAGTATATGTGTATGTATGTGAGTGTATGTGAGTGTGCCTACATTTCTGTTCATGTGTGCATCAAGATAATTAATCAAAGTTGACAGGCAGAATGATAGTTTTGCCCCCCAAAAATAAAACTGAGCTGGAAGATAAAGATAAAGATAAATGTGCTAAAGATCCATATGAATTAGTGACATAAATGGCCAAGTTTCTCAAGGACAAAACACTAATATTGGGAATTCTGTTATGAATATTTTCAATTGCGCCTTAGCTTGGTAATTTCTCATTTGTAAGTCACCTGTGGAGTAATGTCTTTGCTAGTTTCATACTCCAAAACATTCTATCAGAATTTGAACAAAGACAGGTAGTGTTAATTACAAGATTAATGAGGAATGTACGCCCCCCCCCCTTTCTTTACATGTGTGTGTTGTTACAGATAAATATGCTATTATACTGTATTTCAATACTGTTATTTTGTTTCCAGGTTTCTTGCTTGTCTGAGCCATCCAGTGGATTGTCCAGGCATTGCACAGTTTTGGATAATGCTATCACATTGAAGATTCTCATTAACATCCATTCTAATACTAAATACAAAAAAACTGGACTGATCAGAAACAACATTCAAAGATAGATTTCCTAAGGAATGTACATTCCCCACTTCCAACATATTGAATTATGGACTGCCTCAGAACTATGTGATGCAGATTGGAAAGCATCTTGTCAGCTAAAAAGAAAGCAACATTCTCAGAATACCAATGGAAGCATCGCATGCCGCTTACGCTGCTGTTGCTGCCCCCACTGTGGTTCCCATGTCCCACTCGGCAGGGTACGTGTTCCGGATGTTCCACGAGTACCAGAGCAATGCTGTCATCAGAGAACACTACAACTACACAGGCAAACTGCAGGAGAACAAGTACAAGGATGGACTAAAGCCAGAGGCCATAGCCTTCCTGCTGATCTGCTTGCTCATAGTGCTGGAGAATGCTGTGGTGCTGTTGGCCATCTGGAAGAATAAGAAATTCCATCTGCCCATGTATTATCTGTTAGGCAACCTAACACTCTCAGACCTGCTAGCAGGCTTCACCTACATGGTGAACATTGTGACTTCAGGGGCCAACACTTTAAAGATGACCCCTGTGCTGTGGTTCCTGAGGGAGGGGGGAGTCTTCATAACGCTGGCTGCCTCCGTCATCAGCCTCCTGGCCATCGCCATTGAGCGCCACGTCACCATGGTGAGGATGAAGCCCTACCAGGGGGCCAAGCGTGGCCGGATGTTTGCCCTGATCGGGGCCAGCTGGGTTCTGTCAGTGTTCCTGGGGGTTCTGCCCGTCCTGGGTTGGAACTGTATGGGCCATCTAGACCAGTGCTCCACTGTCCTGCCGCTCTTTGCCAAAAGCTACATCCTCTTCTTCATCACCGTGTTCACCGCTGTGCTGCTGGCCATCGTGGTGCTTTATGTGCGCATCTTCCACACTGTCAAGTCCAACACAAAGCACCTGGGCTCTGGCTCGCAGCGCAAAGGCCTGGCCCGCAAGTCCCAGAAGTACATGGCCCTGCTGAAGACCGTCACCATCGTGCTGGGTGTCTTCATCGTCTGCTGGCTGCCTCTCTTCATCCTCCTCTTGCTGGACTTCTGCTGCCCGGCACGGAGCTGCCAGGTGCTCTTCAAGGCGGACTACTTCCTGGGCATCGCCATGATCAACTCTCTCCTCAATCCCATCATCTATACCCTGACCAGTAAGGACATGAGGAGGGCCATCCTGAGGCTGCTGTGCCGACGCTGCCTCCTCACCAAGGATGGCCAGGTGAAGAAGATAGGGATGTCCTTTCTGGAGTGCAGTACCAGTAAGACTGAGGCACCCTCCCATAGGCTGGAGGGCCTGGAGATCACAGTCTCTTCTGCCAACTTCACCCCTTCCACTATTAAAGCCATCTACCCCAGGATGTCAAAAACATGACTTGTCCATGACTGCCCAATGTGACTCAGCAGTAATAATGGGTCCAATTACAGTAAGAGCAGAGTTCTGGATATCCCCTTGACTGGACCACTCTTCGGCACCATCTTACAGCTGTGAGACTACTACATGTTACGTATGGGTTGTAAATGGAACTACAAGCAGGGAGGAAGTAATACTCTTCCTCTCACCTCAATGGTAGAGAACGCCAGCGGAACCCACCATTGTCCTATGTTTTGCCTTTCTCCCCTGGTCTGGCATTTTCTCCCTTGACAGATAAACTGGAGGTTTCCACTTAAAGACTGGTCGGTCTATTGTTCGGAAGTCAAACCTCAGTCACAGTGTTAGAGAAATAAATACCTTGTTAGTTTTTAGTCTTCGGCGCCAAGCTTTTAATGGATTAATATGCTGTCCTCATACTGTGAAAAGCCTTTTCTCGTATGCTGAGATACAATATATCTTTCATACGTTAACAAACTTCTATAATCCAAACTGCAGAAAAGAAAAACCCTCCTGAAGGAATGGATTCATGTTTGTAGCAGTATTTTGAATTCACCATTTACCGGTATTTACAGAGAACCACTCAACCAGCAGCTGTGAACATTATTCATGTTTTTTGTTATACAAACATTGAAACACATTCAGTGCATTTTATTTTGAGTCATACACATAAAGTATACATTTGAGTCATGCTAAGGCTCATCCTTATGTTCTCTCTCCAGAAAATTCATAATACAAACATAATGACATGTAATTAAAACATGAAACATCCACACCCCAAAACTGCCGCCAGAACCATGGCATTTTTGTCATCTGATCTCAGGTCTGCTGGAATTCTGGGTAGAGGTCCTCAGACCAACATTAGAGGCTTGGTGGCTAAGACACACAGAGAGTGTCACGTTGATGCCTCTTCTGGTTTGCACATCTTTGGAGGTCTCTAAAACACACGTAGCAGCAGACATGATTGTGAGCAATTAAAAGGACAGATTAGGCTTATTGACTGGCTCTAGTTTTGTGGACTCACAAGTATGGAAATCATATTGAACCTGTTCACAAAAACAATAGCCTTCAGAACTTTCCTGAACAAGCTGGAGAATATCCCTCTCATGCAATGAGGAGTTATGTCTATCTTCTGTAAACAGTGGTTAATAGACATTACTAAAGACAAACCACAAATGCTTGAGGTTCCATGTATAAAGTTCCATTGTGACAGCAGTGATGTTTGAAAAACAAGCAAGCAATTCAAAATCTGTTTTCACATTGTATATAAATGTACAAATGAAAATATTTATATTTCTGTCTTACTGTACTATACAGTATATTGTGTAAATAAAATGAACTATAGTTTCTGTATTTTGTCTATTCTGAACTAAACTTAATTTATGAGGCCACTGCCAATTCAAACAATAAATAAATGTGAACAATATCTACAAAAACAATATTTTTGGTCTTTGTTTTGCAAAATAAACACCCTTACAAATAACATTTAATCTAGTTATTTCCTCTCAACATATATTTGTGAAGCCAGAGGCCACACGTGTGAGTATATGAAAGTGCTAGTGTCAATGTGGTGAGTGCGATGTTTCAGATCTTTCACAGGAAGCTTACACTCCCATCATCCACCAGTTATAAAAGGCTTTGACCTATATAGTCATCACATACCATATACTGATAAGCAAATGTCAACTTAATTCAATTGAGAAGACAGAACAGTCTACAAAATATACATATACACAAAGGTGTACTTTCCCACTATAGAGCAGAGACAGATGCCAAAGAAACAATGTAGTGTATATCAAAATAAAATGTAAATGTCTGATCGATGCTGAAGTTATTAAAGTAAACACACAAGCACACACGACAAACCCCCCACTTAACCCACAGTGCACCAAATCCATACCAGAAGCAACCACCCAAGAAGAAGACGTGCGCTTGTGTCAACACATAGAGAAGGCAGCAGTCATTGGGCACAATATACTTGACTCCCCATTTCCAGTAAGATTATAAACAACCACCAGCTGACGAGGTTACACGAGTTGAGATCCAAATGAAACCTGTCCCCCGCCCTATATCAAATCAACTACTCACCACATGCTACACTGGCAGAAACCTACCTAAGCATTGACAATAAGACTCATTTACAAAACGTGTGGGACGTGCAATGAAGAGTAATGGTAAGATTTCCAGAAATTGTGTGTGAGCAAAAAAACTGCCCTTTTCCATTCAAGACTAGAAACAAGTCCCCTCAACCATAAATGGTTGAACTTACTTTGTCAACACTGACTTTTGCAAAAGTGGGTCATGTTTGGGGTGGCCACAAATTTAATAAATAGTTGCTCTAAAATGAGATAAATCTCCACAACTCATGTCAGGCTTTCTGCCCTGCCAAAAATTATTTTATCCCTTGGGCTTTTAGACTCACAGATGTTCATTAGGAAAAAGTAATGGGTAGACAACTAATAACAGAAACACATTATTGCTGCAGCAGTTACAATTATCTTTTTATTCAACCAAAACCTCAGAAACACTAGTCAATTGTACATCCTCCTTGCTTGGAAAGCCCATGGAGGAATAGCATAAGCCATGAATAACAGATAGCATTCCAGAAAATCTTGCAAAAAAAGGTTTTATTTTTATTGCTGCAATGCAGTACAGAATACTGTGTTGCATAAGCACACCTTCACATTGGACATTTATTGCATTAAAAAGGTGATCAGCACCCAACTTTTCAATACAGTAATTTCAGTAGCATATTAAAAAGCAGTGGGATTGCAATGACACCTATTGGCAGAAAATGGTCTTTATAAAAAAAACTGTCTATGGTGAAAGTAGATACAAATAAAAGCTAGGGTTATAGGTTACTACCCAAATAAGTGTTCTAGGAAATGTGAAGCTTAGGAAAACTGCTTTATTCAATATAACAAAATGTCATGCAAGTCAATACCAACAATAAGGAATACAATCTTATTATAAAACAAATGTATTACAACACATAAACAGACAATCCAACTACAGGACAAACAACTACTGGAGAGATATGGCATCTTTCCTTTGATCTCTTCTACCATTCAGTGCTGACAAAGTTCCACAGCTCATCACTGACTGAACACCGAGACCGCACAGAGGAGTCTATGTTGATTGGCGTGGCCAGGTCAGCTCCATAGTGCACTGCAAGAGATTAAAGTACACTCAAATGTTAAACGCAACCAAAACCCACATCAACCAGCCATTAAGTTCCACAGTTGTGACTTGTCAAAGGGTGATGGAAAAATAGTTATGCAGTGACAAATACCTCCTCTCAGAATGTGTGGCTCCGTGTCATACTCCCACTTGATCCTGGTCACTTTGTGGTACAACTGAGCCACGTATCTGCAGAATTAACAGTTTGTCAAGTTGCACCATGCTGTTCATGATGTGAGATCAATGCTCATCGACTATCATGGTTTAGTGTGGTGGGCTAGTGTGGTGTTGGGAGTGATTATTGCAGTATGCTGTTAGTCCTACTTACATGGCTGATGGGATGACTTCTGTAGTGTCATCATCAACCTCCTGCTGCAGGGTCTGCAGCTCCTGCTCAGAGTCACGCAGACTCTCCAGCTCCCTCTGCAGGAACCTGAGGAACAGGTCAAGGAAACCAACAATTGGTGCTGTTCGACTCCACGCTTCCTCAAGTCCAACCTCTCCTTGCCTGATTTTGAAAAAGGTCAAAGGGAATCGAGGAGCGGAGGCAAGGAAACAAATGCGCTTGTATTAAATAAGAATCCTTGTCCACTAGTATGTCATCAGGCAAATTATATTTACAGGGGTGGAGTCCCAAAATAAGTGTAACGTGATAAAAACATTTGGCTAGTAGATAGAATTTGCATAGATTTTTTTTTTTAAATGTGTGCATGCATTTCTTTTTCGAGAAAACAGCTGATTCAAAGGGGTTGTAGCAGATTTTAACACACTTCCACGCTAGTCACCGGGAGGCTCCTCTGCATACTCACTGTATGGCATATAAACTGAAGTCTCAAAATACTTTCATCAATGGATGGCAGCCTGGTCAGCCTGCAGCAATGGACAAGCTCAGGGTAGAATGTGACTGCTCCCTATATGTATTATCTGGGCAACACAACATTCATGTGCACGTTAGAGAGCACCAATTGCAGTACATTTAGAACTTGTTCTGTGTAGAGACAGAGCATGACTGGGTGAAGGATACTGTAGTTCTGAGTCCATGTTCTGGCTCCTTGCTGTACATTGCTGCAGCTCCTGCTCCAGACTGTCCAGCTCCCGCTCTGCCTGGCTCTTCTGCCCCTCCATGTCCAGCAGCTTCTGGCTCGCCTCATCTTCACACTGAACTACACCTGAGGACAATAGCGAGCAAGATTAGGCTATGTATCTTGACGGAATTGAAAGAAAGTAAGTTATCATATGACAGGATCTACAACTTGATTATTTTTCTTTACCGTTTAACAACAGTGTGATGGTTTTCTTCATGTCCAAGTGTCGCTCAAAGAAACACTGCTGTTTTTCTCTCACTTTTCTTAATTCATCGTCAGCTTTGCTGCTTTTCAGTATTTTGACCATCGACTCTCCCGTGTCCATAACATCCTGAAGCATGGTGACACGTCTTTTGTGGAATATTTTAGTAGAAATAAATAATAAATTACTGACTGTTCTAGAGCAGACTAACTGGTGATCAATACCACTCAAAATTGTTTGCTGCCTACAAAATGCTATGTCTAACTAACGTTAGCTGCAGAGGCTCTTGCTTGAAAACAGCAACTACTATTACTAACATCTTAATTAGATACGTTTAGAAAGGTATACAATAACAATCATTGCCTTACCGTGTTTGCCGAATATAAACAGTTCACTGACAGTTTTGCTTCACTTCAGTCGTTTCCGTAATTCAAAGTTGTCCTGCGAACGCGCGCGCTTACATGAGGTGCCAGCGAAAGTGCCTGACAGAATTTTTGTTCCTAAACAAAAAACTAAATTACAGGAGAAACTGTAAAATATTTATTCTCATACACAATATAACAATAAGTAGATGCCTACAATTGAAAATATACAATTAATAGAAAGCACCAAAAATATCCACCGTTCTGATTGGCTAGATCCACATGGAGGCGCCAATGTCAAGAGATTGCAAGATTTATTTTACCTTTTTCGATTACTGTAACACCAACTGGATTTTGCACTGCCCAGAAGACCCCCTCGTGTTCATTTTACCAGTAGGCCTATGGTATATTCTACCCCTGGTTGAGAACCAATGATTTATAGTATACTGTAATGAAACAGGCAGGGAGCAGGTCGACTGTGCCGCAAAAGCATGCTCGTGCGCAGAGTCGATTTCCGCACTTATAAACCCAGGGTCGTTACAATACATACTCTCTTTAATGGAACTGCGGTTGTGTTGTGAGATAGGTAGGTTCACTGTGCCTCCAGAGGTTATTTCTGGACAACATTTGTACATTTTAGAGAGCCATTTTCTTCTCAAGAACAACAGTTGGAGTACACAAAATGTCCTACAATTGTATTACAGTTTGCAAAATACAGTTAAGTAAATCACAATTGATCCAAGAGTTGTTCAAGTTGATATAGTTTTCAGGAATAAAATACAATATACAATTCTAAGCGGCACTCAGAAAAATAGCTGGAACGGCAACTATCAGTGCCAATGCTATTGTAAGCTCATTCAACTTTGATTTATTAGGAACTATGCTGTTCTCTGGTCCATTTATATTGTGCAGTTTGTCACTTTACCAACCATTCACAAAAATATAAGGGGACATAAATTATAATGGTGCCGTTCTCTCCCTCACTCCTTGATCCTCAGTCTTCGCTTGAGCCTTTCGTTTCTGCCTGCCAAGCTGCCTGAAGTGCAGTCTCTTGGGATTCAGTCCATAGGCCTTCAGTCTCTGTCCGCTGAACTCTCGCCCACCCATTTTCACCCTGAAGGGCCCCTTCCCAGACATGAGGCGGCTTCCTGGGTGCCTGTTTTTCTTCTTGGGCAATTTTGTCCTTTCAGTCCTTGTGTTGGCAGTCTCCTGAGTGGTAGCAACTTTTTCCTGCTCCAGTTTCAACTTCTTGGATTTGGGTACCAGGAACTCCTCTTCATGGTCTCCTGCCTCTCTCAGTGCCTGGACTACCACCCCCTCCCCAGAGTCCAATGTAGAGCTTTGCTGACTGGGTCCAACCTCATCATCATCCTCCAGATCCTTGTCATCCTTCTCTGCATTCTTCATCCTGTCTCTTCTCTTCTTACCCACTTTGGTCTTGCCCTCTGCTTTGTCCTCTCTGCAAGGAAATATATAATATAATTCAGTTTTCTTAGAGAACATATTCTGCCAATCTGCAAGGCTGCAGGCCCAGACGGCATCCCCAGCCGCGCCCTCAGAGCATGCGCAGACCAGCTGGCTGGTGTGTTTACAGACATATTCAATCAATATAGGTACCAGTCTGCTGTTCCCACATGCTTCAAGAGGGCCACCATTGTTCCTGTTCCCAAGAAAGCTAAGGTAACTGAGCTAAATGACTACCGCCCTGTAGCACTCACTTCCGTCATCATGAAGTGCTTTGAGAGACTAGTCAAGGACCATATCACCTCCACCCTACCTGACACCCTAGATCCACTCCAATTTGCTTACCGCCCAAATAGGTCCACAGACGATGCAATCTCAACCACACTGCACACTGCACACTGCCCTAACCCATCTGGATAAGAGGAATACCTATGTGAGAATGCTGTTCATCGACTACAGCTCGGCATTTAACACCATAGTACCCTCCAAGCTCGTCATCAAGCTCAAGACCCTGGGTCTCGACCCCGCCCTGTGCAACTGGGTACTGGACTTCCTGAGGGGCCGCCCCCAGGTGGTGAGGGTAGGCAACAACATCTCCACCCCGCTGATCCTCAACACTGGGGCCCCACAAGGGTGCGTTCTGAGCCCTATCCTGTACTCCCTGTTCACCCACGACTGCGTGGCCACGCACGCCTCCAACTCAATCATCAAGTTTGCGGACGACACAACAGTGGTAGGCTTGATTACCAACAACGACGAGACGGCCTACAGGGAGGAGGTGAGGCCCCTCGGAGTGTGGTTCAGGAAAATAACCTCACACTCAACGTCAACAAAACTAAGGAGATGATTGTGGACTTCAGGAAACAGCAGAGGGAACACCCCCCTATCCACATCGATGGAACAGTAGTGGAGAGGGTAGTAAGTTTTAAGTTCCTCGGCATACACATCACAGACAAACTGAATTGGTCCACCCACACAGACAGCATCGTGAAGAAGGCGCAGTAGCGCCTCTTCAACCTCAGGAGGCTGAAGAAATTTGGCTTGTCACCAAAAGCACTCACAAACTTCTACAGATGCACAATCGAGAGCATCCTGGCGGGCTGGATCACCGCCTGGTACGGCAACTGCTCCGCCCACAACCGTAAGGCTCTCCAGAGGGTAGTGAGGTCTGCACAACGCATCACCGGGGGCAAACTACCTGCCCTCCAGGACACCTACACCACCCGATGTTACAGGAAGGCCATAAAGATCATCAAGGACAACAACCACCCGAGCCACTGCCTGTTCACCCCGCTATCATCCAGAAGGCGAGGTCAGTACAGGTGCATCAAAGCTGGGACCGAGAGACTGAAAAACAGCTTCTATCTCAAGGCCATCAGACTGTTAAACAGCAACCACTAACATTGAGTGGCTGCTGCCAACACACTGACTCAACTCCAGCCACTTTAATAATGGGAATTGATGGGAAATTATGTAAAATATATCACTAGCCACTTTAAACAATGCTACCTAATATAATGTTTACATACCCTACATTATTCATCTCATATGTATACGTATATACTGTACTCTATATCATCTACTGCATCCTTATGCAATACATGTATCACTAGCCACTTTAAACTATGCCACTTTGTTTACATACTCATCTCATATGTATATACTGTACTCGATACCATCTACTGTATCTTGCCTATGCTGCTCTGTACCATCACTCATTCATATATCTTTATGTACATATTCTTTATCCCCTTACACTTGTGTATAAGACAGTAGTTTTGGAATTGTTAGTTAGATTACTTGTTGGTTATTACTGCATTGTCGGAACTAGAAGCACAAGCATTTCGCTACACTCGCATTAACATCTGCTAACCATGTGTGACAAATAAAATTTGATTTGGTAGAATACTCACTCAGCATAGAAAGAGTTCAAGACTTCTATCTTTTTCTTCACATTTTGTCCTTTGATTTTGTAGTTCTGCAAATCACTCATCTCCTCCTTGTCAGACCTGAAAAAGTGATTGAAGAAAAAAAATAGAAAAGGAAAAATCTGAAAGGCCATTTTCCCCATAGACAGCTGATTAGTAAATGCCTACTGTTTTGAGACCAGGTTCAGTACCTGAACATGCAGGTCTTCTTTAGCGAGGCCCAGCGGTTCAGCTCTTTCTCATCTGCTCCCAGGATCTGAGGAGGGAAGAACAAGTTACTTTCTGTAATATTCATACAGCCACTTTAACCTCTCTGGGGTAGGGAGCAGTATTTTGACATCCGGATGAAAAGCGTGCTCAAAGTAAACTACCTGTTACTCAGGCCCAGAAGCTAGGATATGCATAAAATTGGTTGATTTAGATAGAAAACACTCTAAAGTTTCTAAAACTGTTAAAATCATGTCTGTGAGTATAACAGAACTGATATGGCAGGCAAAATCCCGAGGACAAACCATCCCCCCAAAAATTTCAGCTTATCACTATTTTCAATGGCTAGTACTATAATTATAAGCCCAAGTCCTCCCGCATTGCAGCTCCTAGTGCTTCCACTAGATGTCAACAGTCTTTAGAAAGAGTTTCAGGCTTTTTTTTTAAATGACCCAGAAATTGTAGTTTTTGTAGGTGGCTCCCATTTTGGCTGTAGTGATTCCAAGCGCGTGGAGGAAAGCGCGTTCTTTCTTATTTTTCTCCGGTAATGAACATACTATTCTCAGTCTTAAATTTTATCGTTTATTTGCGTATTAGGATACCTAAGGTTTGATTATAAACGTTGTTTGACTTGTTAGGAAAAGTTTATTAGTAGCGTTTGGGAATCATTTTGTATGCATTTTAATGGAGGGAAACAGCGGATTATTGACTGAAGCGCGCCGGGTAAACTGAGTTATGGATACGAAGGACATTATCGAACAAAAGGACCATTTGTGATGTAACTGGGACCTTTTGGAATCCCAACAGAAGAAGATCAAAGGCATTTTTTTATATTGCTATTTATGACTTTTGTGTCGCACCTGTCTGGTTGAAATATGTTTTTCATGTGTTTGTATGCGGGGTGCTGTCCTCAGATAATCGCATGGTTTGCTTTCGCCGTAAAGCCTTTTTGAAATCTGACAAGGTAGCTGGATTAACAAAAAGTTAAGCTTTATTTTGATGTATAACACATTTTCAAGAAAGTTAAATATTTGAATTTAGAATTTTTGAATTCCGTGCTCTGCAATTTCACTGGATGTTGGGCAGGTGGGACACTACCGTCCCACATACCCGTAAGAAAAACAAAGACGCTAAATCCACAGCAATGACTTTAAACCTAATTTGTGCAGATAAGGCTCCAAAGCAAGTTGATAACTCAGTGAATACAAGCATTTCCCTTTCTATCATTCTCTCGTCATCCTCGTCTGCTCAGAGAGAAGATTAACTGAAGTCATGCCCTGGTCAGAGCCTTCCCCGGAGGGTGGCAATACCAGGTCAGTCACATCTCAGCTCATCAGTGCAGGACTCAGGGTCTGTACAGTGCAACACTATAGCACAACCCAGGGTTCGGGGGTCAATTATATTTAAATTCCAGACAACTAAAAAAGTTAACCAAACTAAAAACAATTCTAATTGAAAAGCATGGGAAAAAGTTTGAATTTTAGTGTACTTCCTGAATTGACTTGAACCCAACCCTGAGACAACCTATTAGGAACTAGAGCTCCCAGTCTCACCTCATCAGTGGACAGGCCAAAGTCATTGGCCAGGACCTGCCTGTAGCGAAACCTGCAGGGGATGTCGTCTATGATGTCCTCATAGTCCAGCTTATAGTACTCGTCCAGGTACTGCTCAAAGGACTTCTCCTCTGAAACACAAAGGATGGATGCATGAAAGAGCATTCAGTCTCAATATCTATAGTACATCAAACAGAATCGAAAAGATTATGGAAAATAACCTAAGATTCATGGTGCTGAACCTCCTGAGACTTACGGGGGTCAAACACAGGCTTGTTTTGGGTAATGACCTCAGCAAAATGAGACCTCTTTCTCTTCTTTCCCATCAGCGGGGCATCCACCTTCATCTTCTCCTTTTTCTTCTGCTTCTTGGAGGTGCTTGGCTGACTGGGATCATAGTCTGCATCCATCTGGTCAAGTAAGAGTTCAGATGAGTGAGTCACATACAATCTCAAAGGCCTGACTATCTCCATCAACAACACTTTTTATTTCTGACTAGCCTCCAATAAATGTGTTTCTGAAGGTCTGCAGGCAATGCTGAAGTGATGATCATATTAGAGGAACTCACAATAAAGTCTGGATCTTCACAGTTTGGCTGGTCATACTCTTCTCCTTCATGCTCTTCTTCCTCCCCTTCTTCACCACCATATTCATTTTCTCCACCCTCTCCTGTCCATGTGTCCCAGTTCCAGTGTTCTGCAGGACAGAGAAAGCTACCTTATTATATAATGCCACCGATTCTAAAGTATTAAATTCTACTTTAGATAATAAAATCAGCAACGAGTGACTACCACCTTCTAGCTCTTCAACTTCAAACTGGGGCTTCTCCCCCTCTTCCTCTCCATAATATTCATCACCAAAGAATTTCTGGAAGAAGAAAAGAATACAGGGAGAGACAATAAGAGGAGTGTATTTTTCTATTTGCAATCCGTCTCTCTTCTTGAGGTGTGTGAGTGGTCACCTGCATGAGCTGGTCATGCTGCTGGGGGTCAAAGTCTCCCTCCAGGTCCACCTGACTGAAGGCCAGCTGCTCGTTGCCTGTCAGCTCCTGCAGCCGCCGCAGCTTCTGCATGATCTCATTACGCTTCAGGTTCTTCAGCTGCTTCAGCTGCTCGTGCTTCTGCTCCTTCTCCTGCAGGGGCCAGAAGAGTGACAGGTCAGTTTGTTGAGAGGGTGAGAGAAATAAGGAAGTGATGGTATGATGTATCAGATTAACTAAAAGAGAGTGTCTACTGACCTTTTTCTTCCTATCCTTCACTTCCTCCCTTTTGAGCTTCCTGCGCTCGTCTTTGGAGCGGACAGAGGTGGCAATGGTACGGGGGTAAGTCTTGATCTGTAAGGAACAATAAGATACTATATGAGACCAAGGTACATACACTACACCATACAAACAGACATGTGCATGTAGAGACAGACGGGAAAGTCCACCTTCTGTGCATCAGGCTCCTCAAAGCGGAAGTTGTAGTGTCTTTCAAAGTCCTCCTGGCGCTCCAAGAACGACTCCCCATCCTCTTCTGAGTCCTCCACATCATCATTCACCACTTCGTCATAGCTGGGGATCCTGCACACAGCCATGGCAGATTAGTACACAGTCAGAGCGGTGCTGAGCACTGCTCTACGATTACAATTGAAAGCATACATGGACAAAACAAAAAAAACTGAAAAATGTATAAACACATGAAATAACTTGTGTAAATAACTGTTACCTGTCCACGTCATCTTTCTCCATGTAGCCCTTATTCAGGACAAAATCCCTAAGGAAACACTCCTTCTCATCCAGCTCGGGGTCGTTCCAATAGTCCCTCAGGTATTTCTGTCTCAACACACAGCACATATTTCAGTCACAGCAGGTCATTACATAGCTCTCTCTTGCCGTCTATTCCAACAGTCTTCCATCACTCACCATGTCCTGCACCTCTTCTGGGCCCCCCAGCTCTGCCTGGCCTTTCAGCCAGTCCACATAATCCTCTTCCTCTTTATCCTGTTGTGTAGAAAGATAACAGTTTAGAAAAATAGAATGTTTATCTCCGCAGTGCTTTATACTGTAAGATAAGACAAAGTCAGGTACTGGTTCCCACAGACCTTCTCTTCCTGTGTTTTGGTCCTCCTCTTCAGCAACTGAAAGTCCTCCTCACTGCACTCCTCATCACTGTCCTGTACGAACTTACGGAAGCTGGAGGAAGCATGATACAGTGTTTATGTTCCAAAAACAGTTATAAAAGACGAAAAACAAGGGTGTATTTACACAAATAAAAAACTGTTCTTTAGGACAAAGGACACAGTGATTATGAGAGAATTTAACCCATACCTCTCTTTCAATTCTCTCTGCTCCTGGATGTAACTTGGAGATGCAGCTCTCTGTCAAAGAAAGCAAAGGCAAACAAATAACTTCTCGTGACATACCTCCATGTAAATGTGTCATAACATACAATGTATAATAACATGCCTCTCTCCTCTTTGCAGCCTCTTCATCATCACTCTCCTCCTCATCATCCTCATATTTACTGGGAATGAGACAAATTGTTATTGTCAAACCATTTGCCGAAAATGAGATATAAAGATATGCACAGTAGGACATCTGCAGCTCACTCACCCTCCCCTTTCCAAGATAACTTTTCGCTCATAGTCTTTCAGATACATTGGCTTCTCTGTTTTATTTGAAGTTGAAGGCTGGGCATCGTCCCCAATGGATGCATCTGATTAAGAATGAACATTTGGGTGGTGAAAGACACCTCTTAAACAAACAAACACATAATCAAAGTGTCATACTGTAATCAGTTGCAGCAACAAGACACGCTGACTGATGACATACCTTCCACTGTGTAGAATGTTGCATCCATCTGATAGATCTTAGGATCTTTCTTCTTCAGCAGAGACAATGTTCTGTAGAAGTCCCTTTCAACTTTGGGGTCAAGTTCCTAAGAAGACACACATCAGTCTGCATTGAAATTAAAAATATACAGGTCAAGGACACAAAGGTAGGGCCAAAAACAATGACAAACCATAAACCCGAACACCATGGCAGTGTTTGTATTGCGAACTTGAAACGATATAGCTAGCCAAATTAGATACAGTAATAGCACTTACCACCTCGCTATCATCATCTGACTCTGAACCAGACTCACTCTCGTCAGCTTGGTCGCCATATTTGTCTTTCACTGAAATAAATCAATGATGAACATGACAAGCTATCCAATGTGGTGCACGCATTCCGCCAGGAAAACAAGTCAGAACTAAATTGCTATCTAGCTGGGCATGCTAGCTACCTAGTTATAATAACCAAAAATGTAACGATGACCAAGTTAACTTATATATACTTACACGTTCAGAAGTTAAGTATATATACGTCAAATAAGTTACAGAATAAGATTAATTTCAAATGGAATCAAAAGTTAGCAAGCAAGTTGAAAAGGATAACTTTAGCTAACATGAGCTAAAGGGCTGGCTTGCTAGCCATCTAGCTAGCTAACACGCTTGGGAAGTCACACTTACGCCTTTGTAACTCTTCTTTTTGTCTATATTTGTCATATTTCTCTGCAAACTTTGAATTAATCTTGAAATCCGATTTGCCTGACATGGTTACATGTGAACTGGATACTATTTATCGGGAAAAGAATTCAGTGAAATCTGGTCATGATGCGAACATCCACAGCAGCATGTATAGAACTACCACGTGGTGTCCCGAGGAGAGAGTCAGAGTTCCAAACTACGATCAACCAATCATAGGTTTAGAAAATATGTACGTTTTATCAACAAATATATTTGTTGCCAATATAAAAATGCTTTTTTTGTATATATAAAAAAATCACAAAATACATATTGATTTGCAAATATTTCTTAGAAATATTCATATTAAGGGTCCTAGTTTGAGAGCATTGATGGCCTTTGCCTTTTGCGTTAGTAAGAATATTCGTATCATTTATGTTGAGTAATAATCTCCAACCTAGTAGCAATGTGTTTGTCAGATACAATGCGAATATACTCTGTAGCTATCTAATGTTTTTGTGTTGTCTGTGTGTAGTATGGTGCAGTAGCCCATCACAATGTTTTTTGAATGAGACTCAGTAGCACAGCTGGAGGCGCTCTAGTACAAATTGTCAATATGTATAGGCCCTTATGTACCATGCTGGTCCATCCCTATGTTTTTTTTAAGATCATAAGGTGACCAGACAGTGAAAGTACAGGAGATAATGTCTACTGGGAGAATAGTTTACACAAGACTTATGAATGTATTTTAAAAACAGTAATTGAATTCATTATTCCAATTATCTGACTCAGAAAGAATAAGTCAAAGACACCATTTTACTCACCCTGTTTTCAATTGCAATTATTGAGACAACTATTCTTTTTTATACTTCATCAATATAATGTTCTGTTTTTGTCTAGTTGGACGATTTAGGACTATGCCCAAATTCTCTCAGTATATTCTGTTTGTCACCTCAACATTCCTGTGGGTCTGACCTCCCTGAATTGGGCTTTACTCGGATCCTTTCAAACAACAACCTTGTATATGGTCTTACATGGCATCAATTATTATTCATGTTCTCTTTGCTGTTTGCTCTTTGTACTCAGCTACTCTGAGTCAGTCTTCATCTCCCAGGGCCCCACAATAAAACATCAGTTACGTTTACATTGCAATTCTTTGCCAATCTATGTAGCTTATCACCACTGTCAAACGAGTCTGTCAAATAATAACACATCCCACCTAAAGCAAATAATAGTGCCTGAGATAAAGAGACTGTTTCTGGAATAATTCATGACTTTAAGTAGCTTCATTCACCTTGTTCCCTGTGTCATGTTTTGAATAGTCGACCAGGTATTGGAGGGCTCTAGGGAGTAAGGCTGCAGTGGAATTCAGATAGGAAGAAGGTGTTTATTTGAGGTCGGAGGTGATAGCCAAGGGACAGCAATATAACTGGGTCGTTTCACGAAATGAGTGCCTTTTGTTGTTTTAAGTAGAAATTGTGCACCTATGTTTAATTTTTAAAGCTTGTTATATTTATTGAAGTGCTCTTTAATATAGACTACATAGATAATTAAATAAATCAGTTTTTTATGTAAATGAAGACAACATTCTGTATTTTGACATGTTCCTCAGTGCACCCTCTGTGACCTTCACCATCATTGTAAAGCCCCAGTTATTTTGCTGCTTTGACAATGTCCTTTCTGAAGATCAATATATATTTAATGTGATTAGTGATTCATTTTAAGGTAAGAAAAACCCGAATTGTCCCTCATTTTAAGGTCAACACTATTACATGAACTGAACTCTCGTTTTAATATGGTGAAACTATTACTTAACATCTAATGATCAAATCATAGCGTTCAAGAAAGTGAGTTGGTTCTACTCTTTTTGGCCATTTTCTGGTGTTTTGGAAAACTGAGTGGTTCGAGCATAACATGTCAACCCTGTTACCCATGGATAAACAAGCTAGAAATGTTTTAACAATTTCATTTTTTTGCATTTAATTGCACCTCCGTGTGGCACAGAACAAGCTTCCTTTTCCCCTGTCACAAGGGGATGTATGGCTAATTTAGGATTACATCTTCAACCCTGTTACTTTGGGAGTCAGTGCCACTTACTGTAGTAATTTAGTTTTTGAACCTATTGAGTTGGGAAAACTCGTTTTTTATTAAATTGAACATGTGCTCTTTATCGCAGAATGTTAAAATGAAGTGAAATCAAACAGTTTTTCTTAACCAAGTTACACATTTCAAAAGGCACCAAATTGGTGTAATTTATGTATCCTTTTATAATAGCCAACCCCGTGGCTCAGGAGTTTTTCTCACCTGACCTGGTATAAATTGGAGTTAAAAATTAGATGAAGATTGTCTTCATCTGAAGAAAATAGATCAAGAAGGGATGAAGTGTTTAACTGGAAGCAAAACTACAAATCAATGCTTTCTGATGTGTAGAATGACACTGTATCATGCCATCATTACGCGAGAGGGCTCACCTAAAAATGTGAGTCGTGATATATAGGTAAACAATGGACAAAACATCAACAGGTTCCAGAAGGAAGCAGTGTCCTTCCCTGGCCTATTTCCACCCTCCGCCCACTGCTTCCCCTTCTGGGAAAAGTGAATACGTCCAACCTCTGCATAGAATATTGGCAGATATTCAATATACACAAAACAAACATCAGGATGGCCTCACCATTTATCTCTTCTGTAATGTTTACTTAAAATGAGAGAGTATGGTTAATATGTTTCCATATAGATAGGTTGTATTTCATGTTAACTCCACTGATGATGTAAACTGTTTATTACACCAATCTTTATGAATACCAGTATAAAGAATACTGCCCATATTGATAGTTTGTTACAGTTTTACACTCTGCTGTACCTCTAATAAACTCCAGCTCCAGTTCAGCTGTACTGAACTCATGTTGTTATGTTAATGATTAAGGACAACCCCAGGTTCTTTGCTTCAAAAACGCATCATGCCAACAAAAACAACCAGTCTAGGACACTGTGTTAGGAAATGAAGTCATGTTCCGGGGAGAAGTTATTAGTTTGGATGAATGTCACAAGTAAAGTAATCAAACAAAAGGAGGCTAAATATACTGCTGAATAAGTGTCCTAGTTACTGACAGCAAGTTAACATTATTCAGCCAGTGATCCAAACCCAACATCTACTTTATCTTTAAGTGTGTGCAGTATTGTCCTACTGTAACTTGATAACCTAGTGTCCAAGGTCAGTTACCACCCATGACAATAAGGGTGGGGACTCTCCTAATTTTCCATCTTTCACAATGGCAGCCAGAGTCACAACCTGAATGGAATGGAGATGTATGTGTGTTTGTATGTTTTTTATGTATTTACTGTATATTCATAAGTACAGACGTGACTGTGTGTGTGTGTGTGTGTGTGTGTGTGTGTGTGTGTGTGTGTGTGTGTGTGTGTGTGTGTGTGTGTGTGTGTGTGTGTGTGTGTGTGTGTGTGTGTGTGTGTGTGTGTGTGTGTGTGTGTGCGCGCGCGCGTGCGTGCGTGCGTGTGTGTGTTTTCTTGGTATGTTATCATTTATCCTCCCTTCACAGCCTTGAACTTTGTCTACAGTAGGGAGCCCGCAGCCAGGACACATAGACAGTTTGACCTGAGCGATATAGCCTGAGACCTCATTTCTTTCTTGGATGCTGTTCCTGTTATTCTTGGACACTGTTTTTTAAGGTTGCCACCACAATCTGCAAAATTGTTTCAGTTGGAGATTTGTGCTGTAAAAAAGTGTTCTCTTGAAGTGTTCTTGTGCAGTAGCTTTGACAGAAACTGGTGTCATTATGACTTTGTAGACCAGAAAGCTCGTGGCAATATGACATGAAGATGAGATATTTCAGTCTACATATAGAAAGAAAGTACCCATACACACTCCCTCCCAGCTTGAACAAAAAGTAGGCCTACGTCCCGTCAATAAATAATCAGATCTGTGCGGAAACAGAGTGCTCCTTTTTCTTTCTTTAAGACAAAAACAAGCTCACACTAAAGGTCAGTCGTCTGAGTCCATATAATTAAACACAATAAATCAACATAGTCCGGGAATATAAAACACCTGTGTGATTTGTGTATTTACAATCATACAATTTCATAAATAAATACATCATACCTCCCATGCTTCTGTCAGGAATTACAGAACGTTTGTGTTATTCAACAGGCTGTCATCCTGCTAATGTAATAGCCATTGGTAGTGCCCGTATTATCTATAAGGATAAAGAAATGTCATTCCGGAAAAATGTCATTCTCAAATTAGTGCTAAAAATCTGATGGAATTATAAAGTATAATAGATCTATGTGAAAGGTGATTATTTTGAAAACCATGAAAGCATCTCAATATTAATTAATAATGGAAAACCAAAGGCAGTAAACACAATTAACACAGTTAACTTGTAACCTGTATTTTGTGTATGTATGACACATTTACAACACAAAAAGGCTTATCAGACCAAAACTTCAGGCTTCAAGTAAAGTACCAATCAGAGTGTAATGATTCTAAAATAAATATAAACATTTATTTATGTACATCAAGTGTTTAACGGTGTACAAATTCTACACTGGGACATCATGACCAATTTTTTTAATGAATATTTACAAATACATTATGAACATAATATTTACATATTCATGATCTGCACTGTTGATGTTAGTTAACACAAATTTATTGATTTATTCCATATGGCTATTGAATTAAACAATATGTTTAGTCCCAACCCCACATAAAAAAAACACAACAGAAACATAAACAAAAACTTTCACTGACTCAACAAAAATGTCTTTGTTAGGCTTAGGCCATATATAATTGTCTGTCTAATGCCTGTAACACTGTGACATCCTCAAGGTCAAACATATTTAATTGTAAACAGTTAGACACATTAATTTCCCTCTGATCGCAGAGAAAGAGGTGTCAAACATTGTGGCCTAAAGCCACCTCAACACTATCATGAGTATTTGAATAGATCATCTGGTTAAAAGATTATCAGCATGATATATAATGCACTTGGATGGCTTCTATTCCAGTACGTAGAACTGTCATAGTCAGTTTTTACAAATAAATCTCTCTCTCCAGTAAACAATGCTGTGAAAACCATTAAAAGGCATCTTGTGTTTCTGAACCTGAATGAAGACATGATTTGCTACACTCTTAGAAAAAAGGGTTTTAAAATGGTTCAGCTGTCCCCATAGTAGAACCCTTTTTGGTTCCTGGTAGAACCCTTTTGAATTCCATGTATAATCCTCTGTGGAAAGGGTTCTACATGGAACCCAATAGGGTCCTATCTGGAACCAAAAAGGGTTCTTCAAATGGTTCTGCTATGGGGACAGCCCAATAACCCTTTTAGGTTCTAAATAGCACCCTTTTTTTCTAAAAGTGTAGTCTGTGTACTACTGTCGCATGACACATGAACAATGAACATGGTTTAAGGCTTTCTGTCATAGAAGAATTACACAATTATATACTGCTTTCACACAGTTGGGCTGAAAGAAAGGGAAGATTGAGAAGGAGTGGATGACAGAAAGTAAAACAATGGAGAAAATGAGAAAGATACATATCAGACAGACTGTCCTAAATCTACTGTCTTGGCTTGCAATTAAACACCATATTAGGGAAACTGAATGTTCCCCCAGCAATAGTGTTAGAAATACAGTATATGTGTCAGTGGGTTTAACCGTCCATTTGGATAACAACTAGTGAGGCAATGTGGACGATTGGTATAAAAAGCTATGATTTGACTTTGTCCCTGTCTGGTGATGATACAGAGGTAAAATTGGCTCATTTATAGAATTCAAGACGACATTCACTATCAAAGGGTTTCATTTCAACAAGTGGCTCAGGTGTTATCAGATATCAGATTTTGATATTAAAACAATTCAGGAACAAAGAAATGAACCTAGACATAGTAAAAGATATGATCCGCTCATTATTTCTCAACATTTTGTCAGTCTCAGAAATAAGTCAAATAAATACCTACGTTATTTACAATACCTCATTTCTGAATTCTACATAACAAGAAAGAGAGATTTTTCTCAATTCTAAGTGGTGTTAAATAAAGTTGCTGTCACCTCTTATATCAAGGGCACTTCTTCACAAACACAAAACACTCAAATATTACAATTACATTACTGTTCTTTCATAATGTGGTTCAACGTCTGAACTGTCTTGCATTTGTTAAACATTTCACAGTTCAGACAAATCATCTCTGAGAGAAATACTATGGTGTAGAATTGGCCAGTAAAACTCAAGCTTGGTGGAGATGAGTTGATGGTCTCTTATGGCTCTGGATTGTGCACAAATGGGCAAGAAAGACACATGAATGAGAAATCTTCCTCCTTTTCCTGCTTTTCTTTCTTTCTTTGTCTTTGACCACACAGTGGTTTGGTCAGCGGTATGACACTTTCTCTGCCTTCTCATGTCTTTGAGGTTGTGAGGTAAAAAAAAACAAGATAGCTTATATAAAATGTCTCTCTTACTCCTCTGCTCTCTCCTCTTAAAGCGTTTGTGTTGGCAGGGAACGGCAGCACTACGGTCAAGCCTCATCATCAAGACTCACAATCTGTCTCTGAGGGGAAGGAAACAAAGAGGAATACATTAGGTCACTGAATTATAGCTACTGTACAACATACCATAGGCTACATATGCTAATACAAAAACACAAACAAGTGACATTGAGATTGAGTGTGTATGACAGATTGGCCTCTTACCGGTGGGTAGGAGTAGCCGTCTGGACTGTGGCTCCTGCATATGTGCACCTGGTCTTCAGTGGTCTTCTGGTAGACTGGGTTTTCAAAGTGAATGGTGTTGGTGTTCTTCAGTCTATAGTTCCTCCACAGCAGCACAGCAACAAAGGCCACCAGACACACAATGGCTGAGAGAGAGAGAGGCATACAGGTCAGAGGGGTTGTGTTGATGCTAAAGTGGGGTTTTAATGTCATTGGTGTATAATAATCATGCTAACTGTGTGTCTAAGTCAGTGATGTTAAAGCATCTTACCTATAGGCAGCGCGATGTATAAAGCTGCAGGGGTTGAAGAGGCTGTGGGTATAGCAGCAAATTCATGGCGGATGTCTGAAGGGCAAAACAAGAACAATTTAGATCAATGATACACCATGTCAAAGTGTGATGTTCCAGGAAAGTTTCATCTTTCAAAATATTCAGTGCTGATAACTCCTGCATTTAATGAGAGCACACATTTAAGTCGTGCTTACCCTGAGTGGTGACGTGAGGCACTGTGGTCGTCTGGGCCTTAGGGATCCTGGGTGTATCTGGCTGGACAGGCTGGGGGTTGCGTGGCACAGGCTTGGTAATGCGGGGAGGCGCAGGCGTAACTGTGGTAGCGATGATGGGGGCCTTAGTGGTGGCGCGAGCTGGAGGTGCAGGGGAGGTGTGGGCGGGTGCCGGTGGGGGGTTGGGTGAGGGAACAATGGCCTTGACTGGAGCTGCAGATGTTGGTGCAGCTAGTCAATATACAGATGACACTTAGGTTAGATATTATACAGGAAGCAAGGGATCATATATTTCCCCTGTGTTATGCTATATAGAGAGGCTGAGGGTGCAGCTAGATATATATACCTGGTACACATTTCCTCATGTCTTTGGCCAGCAGCATGTTGTCAGGGCATGCACAGGTGTACTTGGGGGAATGTAGGCCCACCTGGGGGGCTGCCAGACACATGAACTCACAGCCTCCGTTGGCCACCTTGCACCAGTCCCTGCCTGGAGTGGAGCAGAGGGGAGGAGGGGATTAAGTCTGGGTACTGGTTTGTCTCAATAGAAAGCACATTGCTATTGCTATGCTACTGCAGCATTGTAACTTAATTGTAATAGTCTGAGGCTCCAGACACAAAAATAGCACTTTGAATAAAATGCATCCCTGAGGTGCAACCGTCACGCCAAAACATATTGGTTCCTAACTCTATGGCTACTCTTGCATAAACAAACTACTGATCTAACTAACTATGGGAAGATTAAAAATCTGAGAGACCTGATACATACCAGTTGGCTGTTTGAGGTTGTGGTACAACACAATGTCCTCTGGGGATACCAGGTGCTCTGCCACAGGCTTGATGTCCCTGCCTGTCATACGGTTGGCACTCAGAATGGCATTGTTGCTGACATCTGTCCAAAACACTCTTTCCTACACACAGAATACACAGTACTCCATTTAAACATTTCTCATCTCTGCATAAACATATGAAATATATATGGTTATTTTCAGACTTCTTTTCATAGTGCCTCATTTAAAAGTCAAAGTGTAATTTTGGCACTCACCTCAAACACAGTGATGCCTAGGGGATGGGCTAGCCTGTGTTCGTCTATAATGAGTGTCCTTCGGCCGCCACCCTGGACGTCGATACTGGAGAGGGTGTGCAGCTTGGAGTCCACCCAGTACAGCCGCTGGTTCAGCAGGTCTGACCAGGGGATAGGACAAGAGAAACTAGTCAGACCAGAGTGACCATGCAGAAACACACACAATTATGCATGGTCACCCTCACACACAAAGGTAGGAAGTTATGAAAGTGCTCACCAAGGGTGATTCCGTTGGGCCACACAATGTTGTCTGTGACCAGAGCAGCACGGTCTCCTCCGTTCAGACCTCCCTTCTCAATCTTGGCTGGAGTTCCCCAATCAGTCCAGTACATGAAACTAGGCAGTAGAACACATTTATTGAAGCATGTCATCATTCAACAGATATCCTGTGTAGGCTCAATGTTTCTGTCATTGTGCTCAATCTTGAAGCCAATGTGTGATACCTACTTGCTGTGGGGGTCGACCACAATAGCGCGGGGCTTGGCCAGGTCATTCTGGAAGAGAGTCTTGCGGCGCCTCCCGTTGGCGGTTGACACAGAGATGCTGCTGCGGATACTGTCGGTCCAGTAGATGTTGCCGTGGACCCAGTCAAAGGCGATGCCCTCCGGAGCTTCGATGTCACTGTCAATCAGAACTTTGTGCTGTGCTGTGTCTGCAGCCAAGTTCATTGAGGTGCTGGATTGTGGGAGAAGGGTGGAAAATAGAGAGAAAATATATTTATTATACTATCATCATCATTCGAATCAACATCATCAAGATATCACTAGGAGCAATAGGAATACAACAGGGCTCTATGGATAAAGGTAACATGGAAGCTTTGCTCACCTGTAGATCTTCTTCTGGGAGAGGTCAGACCAGTAAATCTCCTTGGCAACCATGTCCATGTCCAGAGCCACTGCATTCTTCAGGTGGGGGATGACACGCGTGTACTCACTCTTGTCCAGTGTCATCTTCCTCACCTCATGGCGATTGGTGAAGAACAGATAGGCTACAGTGCCTGTGTGATCAGACGAGAGAGTATCGTTCCACTAACTGCAATACATGACCCATGACATTTAAAAAATAAACTTGATCAAAACATGAGCAAAGTAAGCATTCAGTCTTTCTTAGGACCAATACTTACCGATGGCCTTGCAGGCTTTGGTCGCTGGGTCGACCTGGTAGCCATCCTCACACTCGCACTTGTAGCTGCCCATATGATTGACACAGATCTGACTGCAGATGTCTGGGTTGGCACACTCATCGATATCTGTGGGAAGAGGTACAGGACAGATATGACGTCTGTGTAACTGGCACAGTGTTGGAGAAGGTAAACGGTGGCATAGGGTCAAACAAAGGGGGTTTGACAGTAACAGCACTGTGTCATCATGGCTCCACAGGGAAGTGGTCCAGTCAGGACAGAGACCTTCTCACCCCACTAGCACCAGCTTACACTGCCATACAGGGTTGAACTAAGGCAAAGGTATCAATGGGCACATCGCCTGGCTCTAGGCCTAAAGGATGTACAGTCTGAAGTCCACATTGGCACGGACATCAGATCCAATATGGCTGCTGATTGAGCCAACTTTTTGAGCTCTGTGGACACACATGCAGCTGCAGTGGTAAGGAGTTTTACCTTCACAGCGTTTCTTGTCCGTCAGGTAGTAGCCGGTGGGGCATTGGCACTCATAGCCGAACTTCAGGTCATTGCAGATGTGTGAGCAGCCGCCATTGTTGTACAGGCACTCGTTGGAATCTGCAGGGAGGGTTAGAGGAGAGAAAAGTGACAGTTCAACACAAGTCCACAGCTCCTTCTTTCTTTCAGCAACCACAACTAGATAGCATTCCCATTGTTTCCATCCAACTCATTTTACGTGAGAAGCTAACCATAGGCAAAACAATATTCCCCCTAAGTACATGTTCCATCTTCATACTTACCACACTCTCTGAGAGGCTCATCTGACCAGTCCCTGCAGTCACGCTGCTTGTCACACACTTTCTCCATGCTGATGCACTCCCCACTACGGCACTTAAACCTGGTGGGACCCTTGCAATGGCTCACTGTGGAGGAGAGGAAAGTGTGACTATAACACAAAGGTAGTATTACCATCCCAGTAGGTCACAGTAGTAGAAGCAGAGGTAGTAGCTTTATGTGGGGCAAGAGCCTACCATTGACACAGCCCATTTCATCACTCAAGTCTCTGCAGTCGTACTGGCGGTTACATTGGCGACCGCCGTGGATACAGGTGCCATCACCGCATTGGAACTCATCGGGGCGGCAGGTGAGACGGCCTATGGAGAGAAGGAGAGATTGAGAGGTCAGTCAAAAAATCCATATGCAACTTACATATTAAAGACAGAAAATATTAAAGTGAATATAGCTAACAGAAGCAATAAAAGGGTAATAAGAGAGAGGGAATGTACTCACTACAGTTGGTCTCGTCAGAGCGATCCAGGCAGTCGAATCCTCCATCACATTTCCAGCTGCTGTGGATACACTCCCCGCTGCCACATTGGAACTCCCGAAGGGAGCAGTGCTTGGGGGCACCCTCAGGGGCTCTTGTCCCACAGTTCTGGGGCCACTCGTCGGAGCCATCCGAGCAGTCAGCGTCTCCGTCGCAGGCCCACAGGCGCGGCACACACACAGAGTTGTTGCACTGGAAGGAGGTGGAGCTACAGGTGGTGGGTGGGCAGGAAGCCTCGTCGCTCCCGTCATCACAGTCCAACTCCTCATCACACACAAAAGAGGCCGACACACACTGGCCGTTACTGCAGTGGAATTTGTTATCTGTGCAGTGCTTGGGCGCTGTGGGAGGAACAGAGACGTGTGTGTTAGAGGGGAGCCTCATTTGTCAGGCTTATATCAGTTGGGAAAGAATGGGACTGAGAAGGAAAAGAGAGAGTAGATGAGAGAAGGGGAAATGTTGGGAGGTAAGTTGGGGTGAAAGGTACCATAGAGAGTGGAGAAGACAGGACCACTCACCACAGCTCTCCTCATCAGCTCCATTCTCACAGTCTGCTTTGCCGTCACAGAGCCAGGTACCGGGAACACACTGGTTCAGACGTCCACCACAGCTGAACTCTGTGGTTCTGCATGTTCTGGCCGCTACAGGTGCAACCGAAAAGAGAGAATAACCATCAGTGACTGAAACTGAAAAAGATGTTGAACTAGAAGTGTGGTTCAATCCTCTATTGTATTCCTATTAGCTACGGTGGTATGTGTTACTCACAGCAGGTTCCGGGGAGCTCGTCAGTTCCATCTCCACAATCATCTGTGTCGTCACACACCCATCTCAGCGTAATGCACTTCCCGTTCCCACACAGAAACTGCCCGATCCCACATACTGTCTCTGTGTCTATAAGGGAAAAACACACGTACCCACACGGTCAGTCCATGACTATTCATTCTGGTGAACAACAAAATATCAAAATCAAAATGGGCTTTAAGGAGCATTTAACTGAATAACATTTACAACCCCGGATACATTGTATAATGGGACAATAAATCTCTCATGAACGAAACCAATTGCTGTTTTATTTATTTCTGGGAAGCACACAAACCAGATGCTTTCCCGAGAGGACACTGTATATAGCTGCACACTGATCTGGTACTGGTACTCCTGGCAAAGTACACAAACCAGATGCTTTCCCGAGAGGACACTGTATATAGCTGCACACTGATCTGGTACTGGTACTCCTGGCAAAGTACACAAACCAGATGCTTTCCCAAGAGGACACTGTATATAGATGCACACTAATCTGGTACTGGTACTCCTGGCAAAGTACACAAACCAGATGCTTTCCCGAGAGGACACTGTATATAGCTGCACACTGATCTGGTACTGGTACTCCTGGCAAAGTACACAAACCAGATGCTTTCCCAAGAGGACACTGTATATAGATGCACACTGATCTGGTACTGGTACTCCTGGCAAAGTACACAAATCAGACACTTTCCCGAGAGGGGTTGCGTGGCAAGCCAAGCCCATGGCACTGCAAAGCCTTAGCAGGATAGGACAACCAGTGGTATTTCTCTGCTTTATCATCTACGTACTGTCAGGTCAGTCAAGAACACAACACATTATTTCAACACCTGTATCCTGACATCATAATAAACCACAGGAAAAGGAAAAGGTGTCTGTTTTCTGTAACTCTGTGGATGTTATCTGAGGCAAATACTTGAGCAGACCATAAATCAGAATATATAGAGTTAAAACAAAAGTGCTAGAGCAGGTTGCATCTTCTGGGTCTCATTTCCCAGCTTGCAGTCATATGTGACAGTGAATGGGGGAGGGGATGGCTGTTCGGTGGGCTATGGCAGGGATGCTGGTAACACATCAACAAAGAGGCAGGGGGATGGGTGGGAGAGGCCCATTATGACCCTCTCCCTCAACATACACACATATACATGTACAGACACGTGCAAATTCCAACCTGCCTATAGAGGAGGGATGTGGAGAATCTACAACTCAAACACACTGATACATGCACACACACACACACACTAATTTTACACATGCCATTGGTAGTGGAGAATGTACATTTTTGTCAGTAATTGGGTGGTGGTGACTGAAGACAAATGAGAAGAGATCGTAGACATACAGTACTGGCTGATGTTATGTTCTCCTTAACATCTTCATTATCCTCCATGCAGTTCTGAATGCTCTTCATCCATCAAAGACCTTCTAGACCTCCTACAGCTCTCCACCCAACCCCCTATCTAAATCACCCTAGTTAGTGAACTGGAGGAACCAATTAAGACACTGTACTGTACATCAGTGCCACTGGCCACAGAGATGACTCACAGCAGTGTCCAGATGCCACTGGGAATTCCTTATCCTGCACTTAGGCCTCAAAACACTGGATGGACACCTGTTTCTGATAGGAGCCAAAGGGAGGAGCTTGACCAAAGGGAGGAGCTTGAATCACACCACTGGTAGCTGATTGGGTCAAGCGGAAGGTTTGCATGATAATAACAATAGAGACAATAGTGGGCTAGGTACTCTTTTCACTGACCACTGAGGATGGATTTTCAAAACAGGACAGTTCCTGGGTGAGGTGAATCTTTAGTTTCTCACCAACGGTTTCAGTTGCAGGAACAATAATACCTACTGAATTGCACTACCATGTTATTTCAAGAATGTAAATAAGGGAATTTGGAAAGATTTAACAATTTATGCTAATTTAAGAGAAGGCTCATGGTTTGGCCTACATTTTCTTTACTGAGATATTTTGGTCATAAACTGTGACAGTGCAGTTCTGTTGCTTTTCGTTCCGTTCTTCAACAGATGTCAACAGAAGATCTGGGAAAGTGGATGGAAATTAAATGGGGAAATCTAGTACAGATATGACTCTGTGAACAAACAGTATGAACATGAGAAGTCAATGTCCTCATTCACCATGTCTCCACAGCTGAACAGGTTACTGCCATTCCAGTTCTGGACCCAGCTGTCCCCATATAAGAGTGTACTATGGGAGGCTGTATTGGTGGGACCCTCTTCCATGTGCACTCCCTTTCTTTAAAGGTTTTATCATTAGTGACTTTAATCTTATCTTACCTGGTTGTCTTATCTATAGAGTTCCCTTGTCAGTGAACAAGACTAGCCACAAAATAAGAGCAAAACAACAAGTGAATGAATACCCACACAACTGAGAGAGAACATAAAATAATACCCAGATGTGATCACATTTCACACTGCCATACCTTGGAAAACAGTTTGTGTTCTAGTAACTCACACAATATGACCCTCTAGGGCCAGGTGAGTATATAGACTCTAATTAAAAGCTATCAACGTCTCTCTCTCTCTTTATCATGTCCACCTGTCCTCATTCTCAGAGAGAAATGATGGTCAGATGCAGGCGAATGCCCTGCCTTCAATAACATTTGGTTAGGCTTAAAGTTCAGTCCATCAAAGGCTCGGACTGACAAGGTTTACTGATTAACCTTGGGGAGAAATGTAACGTGGTATACTTGTTTGTCTGTCCTCTGATGTGTGGTGTGTTTATTGATCTTCTGTTCTCTATCAGGACAAGCTGGAGGAGAGGAAACAGCTCTGCCCACTGTTTGATGAGCTGTTGAAGCTGGCGAATAAAGTAAAAATATCTTCATATGACACTTAGAAGGCATGGACATGGTTCACAGATAGCATGATAAAGTGATTTGCACAGGCTTACAGTTAATCAGTACCACTTTCTAAATAGGTGATGGAACAGATCTTTTTTGAGATGGGGCATGTCATTCTGCAACTACTTTTATTTATTGCCCAGCACTCTCCATTTAGGCCCTCAGAAAATGTCATGGCAAAAACTGTATTCTTTCTGATTATTTGCAAATAGTTTGAATCAAGTTCCCAGTGTGAGTCTCCCATTCGATGTCACATTCTTGATATATCTGCACGTTACAGATTGCGCAATATGAGGGATGTCCGTTCCTCCTGATAAGACAATAGACAATGTGAGAATGAGCACAGACTGTTTCAGACTGCTGATGCTCTCACAACAACACAACTCTGTTGTGTCAATGGATAGGAGTGTGAGAGCCAGTTCCAACACGTTCCTGGCACTTTTTCCCAAACATTTCCATACTGGTCCCAACACTAACACTGGAAGTTATTGCATAAATGGTGTTGGCAGATGGTGTTGAACCAATACGTTGGAATGTTGCCTCAAGATAAATACTTAAAAGTCATGCTTTGTGGAGGTGGGCAAGAGGGATTCCTTTAATTCTCAGGGTGGCCCACCACAATGATGTCATAGGGCCATCAATACATCATGAAAGAGTCAAAAACACGTGTGAACACCAGAGAATCTAGATTGCAATGTGACTGGTTATTGCATCAATTGAGAACACATTTAGTCTATTGCAGCCTTGCTATGTAGCCTAATTATACAATAACTCACTTGTAATCTGCTGTACCTGAATTTGGAAGATTTTTGCACTTTAAAGCCTCTGTTTTGGTAAAAAGCTGAGGGACAGGCCTGAAGAAATGTAACCTCTCTCAAATTCATAGACACAGACAGACTATAGATGCAAGGACTGACCATCCAGGATATCAACATTATAATTTGAACCATGTTTTGAGACTATGCAGGGTTTGTTTACATTTAGCCTATATTGTTTACAAACATTGGAGGGAAATCACGCATATTGGTGTACAACAGCTGGACTAAGCTCATTGGGTATGTATAAGTGGCACAGCGGTCTAAGGCACTGCATCTGGGTGCTAGAGGCATCACTACAGTCCCTGGTTTGATTCCAGACTGCATCACAGCTGGCCATGATTGGGAGTCCCTAAATTGGACGAGCATCGTCCGGGTTTGGCCAGGGTCGGCCGTCATTGTAAATAAGAATATGTTCTTAACTTACTAGATAGATACCCATAAACTTCTAATCATTGCGCTAATACTAGTTAGCATTGGCTCGCTAAACTACCTCAAACTTCCTTCATACTGGCCAATGGTATCCACGAGTTCATCTGACTCCGACTCCGTACTATCCCTTTAATTTATAAATACTAAAATTGATGTAGCAATGAAGGATTATAGCTTTAAAATAACAATAGCCTACGAACAAAATAATTGTCTTACACAAAAAAGTATTGCACAATGCGAAAATGTAAACTGCTGCTCTTCTCAACATGCACTACAACGCAAACATAATTTAGCTTCGCAAACAAGCTTTCGGAAACGTCTTGTTGCACATTCTCAAATCTGATTGGCCACGGAATCTCATGGCCAACAACAAATCAGAGGCAGTGAACGTAGTTAAATCATACAAATGCCGGTAAAAATAGATGATGTAAATGTATCTAAAGGTACATGTGAGTGCAATAACAAAATAAATAATTGCGTTCTGATAATAATAAGAAACTATTTGTGTTGCACATTATCGCAGCTTCTTCAAGATGCAACACAAATTTGACCTACATTCTACAAATAACTAGCCCCCTCCACCGTCGAGATGCATCAGGCGATGTCCAAGAGTGGGCGAAAAAACATTTCAAATCGATTGATAACTGCCATTTACGACCGAAATAATATTTAACAAGAAGGTAGGCTATGTTTAAAAATATACTTACTTTGCGACTATGCATTAATGGAACAAATAACAAATAAGCCAAATGAATTGTGAATTATTCCCGAGGTTTACGATACACTAGAGTAGACCTATGTTAGAATAAAGATACTTACTTGTTTGGACAACACAGCAAGCCAGGAACACCAACAGCACGCACAGCAACCGTCCCATAGTCTGCAGCCAAATTGTTCAAATGATTTACACTTTACTCTGACTGTCAATGAGGTACACTGACACAGCTATAACAATGTATATGATATGGTTATTCATTTACCAAGTTAAAACGATTGTTTTATTTTAAAGTCACTGCTTCCGAGCTATTCAGTTCCTCTGCTCTTATGTTCTGGATTAAGATGCGTTTGGGACGAGAGGTTAGGCAAGGATGCTCCTGACAGTGTAATCATGTTTGGCAACATCAGAGCAATTTCAATGTGGTCCAGGAGTGGGCTGGAACGGGAGGAGCCCACTAAGCATAGGGCGGGGTTTGGAGTGGTGTGATCTCTGGAATACAGAGAGCCTCACTATCGAAAGGCGTGTCTCCAGACGCTCTATTTTACTACTGTTTAACCCTTTGTGTGTGCGTGTGTGTATGTGTGTCTTGAGTTAATTCTTAAAGCTCCATGCACGAACCGAACACACACACACACACACACACACACACACACACACACACACACACACACACACACACACACACACACACACACACACACACACACACACACACACACACACACACACACTAGAGGGGGGCCTAGACATACCAATATTTGTCTATAAGCTCATTCTGACAGGCGCTTCTAATTATTCAAAAGCAGGATCTCCCTGGTCAAAACAATAGATAAATATTGTTTGAAGTTTTGGTCAAAACATATTTGCTTGTTTTTCCGTGGAGTTGGTAATAGTGGTAACTATAAAGGTGATTCTTAATAGTGAAAGTTTTACTGTGATATGTAGAACCTATCTTGTGACATTTTGATAAAACTGTACAATTTTCATGACTCAGCTCAATCCAGACACAAACAGAAAATGACATAGGGACAACATCGAGGAACCCCAACAGCCTATGAAATACAACAGCACTGAGTTTGGGGAGAGAAGAAAAATAAATAGGATGTTTGTGAACCAAACAATAAGCACAGAACATGTGATCAGATCTATCATGATGGCCTTGAGGACTAATTCTCTTCGAGTTTGTACTTGCTCTATCTATTTTTAATATTGATCTATCCAATGTCCATCAGTGTACAATGAAGCATCATCTCTTATACAAAACACAAAAATGCCACAGCTAAACGACTGTGCTTTTCCCTCATGGTCAGAGCAGCAACGTGTGACAACACAAATAATAGCTAAACAAGAAGTCAAACTGCTCTAGTTCTCATGGGTCTGCGGCACCAACCAGTATTAGTATGACATCCTGCCATGCCTCTGTCAACCAGTAACTGACTACAGCTCCCTATCCTATTTCGGACCAAATAGAACAAGCTAAAAACTGTAATCTAATAGTGGCTTCACATCAGAGTTGAGGATCTAGCTACACGCTGTAGCTGGAAATAAGATGGCAGGAGAAGCCAAGGCTTTGATGATGACAGCAAATTATATAGCTAATACCCTCTCCTTCTGAAGCAATGGTGTTTTTATTTAGTAACAGGGAGTGGTAACACAGATGTAATCAAGATTATGTCAGACATATGGATCATACTACACTACATCAAGATGAAAGAGTAACAATTCAATTTCATGTTACAATACCTTACAAAATAATCATTGCTAATTGGTTTTTACTCCAGGATTGAGATGTATTTCCTTCACATGGATTCGGAGAAAGCTAACCTAATATTTGAGACCATTAATAGGAGTTGACAGTCACCCAACTCTCTGCCCTCTGGTGAGAGTGGGTCCTCTCAGTGACCGGCCCTTGAATAGCCCGCCATGGGGCATGAAAGCTTCTGAAACTGTGCAAAGGAGAACCACAGAAGTGCCTAATGAGACTGTCACTAATTGTGCTGCCCTCGCTGCTCCTGCTATTGGAATGCTGATTGAGCAGATATGTCTCATTGCAGGGAAAAGCATTCTTCAGATATCATCTATTCAGTTTCCTATAAACACAGTCCTTAAAGAGCAGGAACAAAGCCATTAATTCAGAGTGGAGGTAAGGTGAGCATACTGTATCACTCCATCCTATTTTCACCTGAAACCAGAAAGTGCACCATCCCCACCGCCAACGAACCCATCTCTCCGCCCCCTACAGCATCTCACCATTTGCAGTCCCTCCCACTGCAGCCTATGTAAACAACGAGGACAACAGTGGTGTAAAGTACTAAAGAAGAAATACTTTAAAGAACTTCTTAAATCCTTTTTGGGGGTATCTGTACTTTACTATTTATGTTTTTGACAACTTTTACTTCACTACATTCCTGAAGAAAATTATGTACTTTTTACTCCATACATTTTCCCTTACACACAAAATGTATTTGTTACATTTTGAATGTTTGGCAGGGAAATGGTCAAATTCACATACGTATTGTATCAAGAGAACATCCTATGATCTGGCGGACATTCCAAACAAAAATCTAAGTTAATGAATAGGACTAAATAAAATCAAACTGTAAACGCACTTTAAATAAAGTTTGATTTGATTTAGTCCTATTCTTTACCTTCAATTTTTGGTTAAGATGGAGATGTGAATCCAACATATCAATTATTCATTTGCAGACAAACTGGAAATAAAGACAAACTAAACCAGTGGCACAGATGGAGCTATACAAGAAAAATATATTTCTCCTTCAAATTTTGATATTTGAATGTTGATAACATCGCAAATGCTATATAAGCCTAAATAGCATCAATGCATCAAATTTTGTATTTAACTAGGCAAGTCAGTTGAGAACAAATTCTTATTTATAATGACGGCCTACACCAGTCACACCAATTGTGTGCCGTCCTATGGGACTCCCAATCACAGCCGGGCTGTGATACAGCCTGGATTCAAACCAGGGTGTCTGTTGTGATGTCTTTAGCACTGAGATGCAGTGCCTTAGACAGCTGCGCTACTCAGGAGAATATGAGTGATAAAGTATGGTCACATTTCATTTGCTCGGTTAAACCTACCTTTTGGAATGATTTTGTTAGCAATAGTGAATCTAGGCTGAATAAAAACATAAATGCAACATGTGAAGTGTTGGTCCCATGTTTCATGAGCTGAAATAAAAGATCCCAGATATTTTCCATTCACACAAAAAAGCGTATTTCTCTCAAATTTTGTGCACAAATTTGTTTACATCCCTGTTAGTGATCATTTCTCCTTTGCCAAGATAATCCATCCACCTGACAGTTGTAGCATACCAAGAAGCTGATTGAACAACATGATCATTACACAGGTCCACATTGTGCTGGGGACAATAAAAGGCCACTCTAAAATGTTGCATAGCCATTGAAGAGGAGTGGGACAACATTACACAGGCCATAATCAACAGCCTGATCAACTCAATGCCAATGAAATGTGTCGCGCTGCATGAGGCAAATGGTGGTCACACCAGATACTGACTGGTTTTCTGATCCACACGCCTACTTTATTTTAAGGTATCTGTGACCAACAGATGCAGATCTGTATTTCCAGTCATGTGAAATCCATAGATTAGGGCCTCATTTATTTAATTAAATTGACTGATTTACTTATATGAACTGTAACGCAGTAAAATATTTGAAATTGTTGCCATGTTGCGTTTTTATTTCTGTTCAGTGTATTTCATTTTTCAGGTGAAGATCCCTCAACAATCATTCCTATGATAGCACATTGGTAGTAGTCAGTTTTTGTTTGGAATGAAGCAGGGCTGGGCTTGGTTAAAACCCTGGATGGGAGACCAAAGGGTAACTGTAGACGGAAGGGGTTCTGTCCAGCCTGTTTTTTTTCTTCTGATAGTGGCTATAACTTTGAAAATCTGACATTGTTTTAAAGGTATTCTACATATTTCATACACATTTCATCTATGTTGGAATTTGGTTACCATGATAACATAATCCTGTACTTGAAATTTCACCCTCAAAACAACAGTTTACATTGATGACTTTTTTCAAATCCAATGTATTTTCCATGCAGATTCCACATCACAACACGTTGACAAATTACATTTGAACAACGTTGATTCAACCAGTTTGTGTCCAGTGGGTTGGCTGGGAATGAGAGTCGTTTCTCCCTCACAAGAGAGGAGACATGAGAGTCAGATCAGGTTCCTCCAATTGCAGTAGAGCCTGTTGGCCCAGTAATCCATCCTGACAGACCTGGAAAGCATATGCTGCGTAGACATCGGGTGCCTTGCACTAGATGTATTATAAAGTTAAAATGAGGAAAGCACAAGATTCTTGGCGTGTAGCCTAGTTTGATGTTTCACATGGAGGCCTTCACCTAGCAAACATCAGCCTGTAGACTACAGGGCAATCCATCACCAACCAACTGGAAGGACTGCCATTATTTATTTCCCAAGACTTAACTGTCAAACTCCAGAAAACACATGGCTTTATTATCTCAATACAAAAGCATAGTTTTATTTCTAATGGGAGGGAAGCATATCACTTTTAGAATTGTTTTACAGCGTTTTGGCTTTGGACAATTGGATAAGGCAGAGATAAGTCATACTTTGGGTGGATACTGAATATACACTGCTCAAAAAAATAAAGGGAACACTTAAACAACACAATGTAACTCCAAGTCAATCACACTTCTGTGAAATCAAACTGTCCACTTAGGAAGCAACACTGATTGACAATAAATTTCACATGCTGTTGTGCAAATGGAATAGACAACAAGTGGAAATTATAGGCATTTAGCAAGACACACCCAATAAAGGAGTGGTTCTACAGGTGGTGACCAGACCACTTCTCAATTCCTATGCTTCCTGGTTGATGTTTTGGCCACTTTTGAATGCTGGCGGTGCTTTCACTCTAGTGGTAGCATGAGACGGAGTCTACAACCCACACAAGTGGCACAGGTAGTGCAGCTCATCCAGGATGGGACATCAATGCGAGCTGTGGCAAGAAGGTTTGCTGTGTCTGTCAGCGTAGTGTCCAGAGCATGGAGGCGCTACCAGGACACAGGCCAGTACATCAGGAGACGTGGAGGAGGCCGTAGGAGGGCAACAACCCAGCAGCAGGACCGCTACCTCCGCCTTTGTGCAAGGAGGAGCAGGAGGAGCACTGATAGAGCCCTGCAAAATGACCTCCAGCAGGCCACAAATGTGCATGTGTCTGCTCAAATGGTCAGAAACAGACTCCATGAGGGTGGTATGAGGGCCCGACATCAACAGGTGGGGGTTGTGCTTACAGCCCAACACCGTGCAGGACATTTTTCATTTGCCAGAGAACACCAAGATTGGCAAATTCGCCACTGGCGCACTGTGCTCTTCACAGATGAAAGCAGATTCACACTGAGCACATGTGACAGACGTGACAGTCTGGAGATGCCGTGGAGAACGTTCTGCTGCCTGTAACATCCTCCAGCATGACCGGTTTAACGGTGGGTCAGTCATGGTGTGGGGTGGCATTTCTTTGGGGGGCCGCACAGCCCTCCATGTGCTCCCCAGAGGTAGCCTGACTGCCATTAGGTACCGAGATGAGATCCTCAGACCCTTTGTGAGACCATATGCTGGTGCGGTTGGCCCTGGGTTCCTGCTAATGCAAGACAATGCTAGACCTCATGTGGCTGGAGTGTGTCAGCAGTTCCTGCAAGAGGAAGGCATTGATGCTATGGACTGGCCCGCCCGTTCCCCAGACCTGAATCCAATTGAGCACATCTGGGACATCCTGTCTCGCTCCATCCACCAACGTCACGTTGCACCACAGACTGTCTAGGAGTTGGCGGATGCTTTAGTCCAGGTCTGGGAGGAGATCCCTCAGGAGACCATCCGCCACCTCATCAGGAGCATGCCCAGGCGTTGTAGGGATGTCATACAGGCACATGGAGGCCATACACACCACTGAGCCTCATTTTGACTTGTTTTAAGGACATTACATCAAAGTTGGATCAGCCTGTAGTGTGGTTTTCCACTAATTTTGAGTGTGACTCCAAATCCAGACCTCCATGGGTTGATAAATTTGATTTCCATTGATCATTTTTGTGTGATTTTGTTGTCAGCACATTCAACTATGTAAAGAAAAAAGGATTTAATAATATTTCATTCATTCAGATCTAGGATGTGTTATTTTAGTGTTTCCTTTATTTTTTTGAGCAGTGTATATTAAAATAACTACATTGTCCTCAAATGAGAGATTGTGTCCGACACTCAAGGTCACTTCTGTTGGAACCTTGCTATCCAGCTTCCTCTCGTATGCCACGAATCTTGGAGATATGACAATGTGAGACAACTTGCGCAGATACATGTTGAAACATATAACCACTGGTTGCAACCCCTCCGCCTTGCCCTCCACTCAACCCCTCAAGACAGCTCACATCAATGACACACCCCTTGTTCATAACAGACCTGTATCCTCTGCCTGCCTACAGAGCAGTGGTGGTGCGCCAGCTGTAAATCTTGTACACTGATCTGTTCTCCTGGTTTCAACACTCACATTCTTGTCCATCATCCATATCTCCTCAGATTTCACCTCATCTTCACCACTCCCGACCATCATCCTTCCTAGCAAATAAGCTTTCTTATTGGAATGTATTTTTGATAAATGACAAAGTAAAAAAAATAAAAAAATAAACTGGACATGTTAACCCTTAGGATAATAAGGCTAGTCAGAGGTTGATCTCAGCGCAGTCAGAATCCCTGGCATCATGTTTGTGGTGACAGTAGCTCTTCAGAGTCACTTGAAGCGAGTCGACAAACCATTTGAGGAGAGAACAGACTCTACAGCAGATCCATTCAAAAACGTTCCACTGAAAAACGACTTTCCACACACACACAAAAAAAGTATTTTCCAGCCCATGGCTGGAACTAAGCAGTGTGAGGGGGAGGGGAAAAAACAGCAGGGTCAATGAGTGACCTGAGGAAGAAGAAACTGGTGTGTATCTGAGATCAGAGGCATGGAAGCCGTGGCAGGTTCTCACACATGCCCAGAGTAATACTGTTTGAAATACAACTGTGTGAGTGCTACAGGCCTTTAAAAAGCACTCTGGCCTAAAATACTTAAACTGAATTATATAAATTATCATACCAAACTAGCATTCATTTAGTGGTCAGCATGTTTACAGTTCAGACTCTTAAACCTAAACATCAACAAAACACCTAAACCTTCAAACCATGGCTTTTCATCCAGAGTACTGGTATCTGGTTAAGGTGAGAGGGCCATCTAGTGAACATACAAGATAACTACAATTTGTCAAAGATGCCTTAATAGTTCATTCTATTCAGCACATTTAGGATACAGCAATCAATCATGTGTAGTGCATAACCTGAATAAAGACAACAGCAGAGAGAAAAGTTTAATTACGAGACGCCTTTATTGTACTTTTTGGAATCCAGTGACACAGACGTGAGACAGAGTCCCGCCCTTCCCTTCTCACTTGTAGCCGGAGGAAGGCCTAAGGGGGAACGTACCGTTTATCTCACTTGTATTCTTAAATTAAACAGAAATATAATAGAACGACACACCCAGGTGCATTTCCACAGACCAAACGACATGCATTCAAGGGACTTAGAAACCACAGCGACTCCGGTCACACAGCTCCATCTCAAAGGAAACAAAACGACAAAACAAACTCACTTAAAAAAGTCAGCACTCTCTCCCTGTGGTCCACAATCTGCTAATCTAACCCTGTCCACCTTAAATCACTTTCAGGAGAAAACAACAAGGCAAAAAGACATACAGTCCAGCTATTCATACCAGGATTGCTTAAATATGTAAGTGTTGTTTTTTTTGCTATCATTTTTTAATTTTTTTAATTGATGGTGTATTTTAATTATGGAATACATTTGTCTCACTAAAAATCAGCTCATCTAGCTAAAACTAGGCCCCTCTCCACTGGCTTGTCTCCCTGTTATAGAATCTAGGTAAAATATATAAGTTCCAGTCGAGGGTCTCAGTGGGCCGTTGGTCCTCACAGAACAGAAGTGGTTCAGTTCAGTTCTCTTCACTGCCGCTGGCTGAACCCGCCTGAAACAGAAGCCCGAAGAAAAAACACTTAATCCTTCAACCCAATAAAACATAGCTTATTGATCACCAGCCTAGTCGACTGTAGACGTTTAAGAAAACATTACTGAAAACAAAAAACGTAAGTGTTAAAGACAATTCAAATAAAATACTGCTGATTTGAGTTACACAAGTTAATCAGTGTTGCTAGACAGCCTTCAGTGCAAAGAGCTTAGAAGAGGTCAACTTCAGTCAGGACAGTAGACAGCTTCGAATGGAAGCTTAAATTGACAGTTAAGTAGTGCCTCGATGTATTGTGCATGTGTCTTACTTCCTCCTGTTCCTCCTCGCTGTCGTCGTCGCTCACTACAGGTTTGGCCCGGGAGCCACGGCCCCTCCGGCGCTGGCCCTTCCCTCTGCCCTCCTTCTCCTTCCTCCCCAGCTTAATCTTCACCTTCACTGAACGAGCTGAAAGAGGCATGGACACAAATCCATGAGCTTACAATTCTTCAAAAGTTCAACAAATGATTAAATAGTTTAAAGGGGCAATCCCTGATTGCAACATCTATTTTTGGACTTTCAAATTAATGATTTACACCCATTGATTCTTGAAGAATATAAGTTCTAAATGCCTCATGAGCTGAGTTAAATTGGCACATTCCACCAGAATCAAAAATATAAACTTGTTTTACTCCTTTGTAAACAATGTAATTGTAAACAAACACTGTACAGCCTCAAAACATGGTTAAAACTATAATTATGCATTCATAGCTCAGTCTATGAATTTGAGAGTGGTTTCAACAGCCCCACCAGTCAGCTATTTACCAGACACTGGTGGGAGGAGGGTGGAACGCGTTGTTGTTTGAGCGGCAGATTGCCCTTTTAACAATGGACTATGACACTAAGTGCATATGCTTTTAAACTGGAAGAACTTGCCCCGATTGGTGTTTTTAAATCACTGATTAAGGATTTTGAGGCTGATTCCCTGCCCGGTCAATGTTTTTAATTTGCAGTTTTATACTTGTGTGAATTCAATGGTTTTTACTGGATGTCTGTGTAATTTTTTTGTAATGACTTGGTGCTGCCTATCTTGGCCAGGGCGCTCTTGAAAAAGAGATTTTAATCTCAATGAGCCCTTCCTGGTTAAATAAAAAAACACATGTAAATACTGTAACACTCACATTCAGACTCAGAGCCTTCGTCCACCTCCTCCTCTTCTTCCTCCTCACTGTCCTCTCCCTCACTCTCCTCCTCCTTCTCCTTTTCAATCTTCTGCCTGACACTGGTGAAGACTGACTGCAGTACGATGGAGTCCTCATAGATCTGGGTGGTGAGAGATGCCACAGAGAAATATAGAAGATGTCACCAGCAGGGTAACAGGCTACTGTGACATTTCTTCAGAGTATGAGAGATTCCATTCAATTCACCATAAAGGTTGTGACAAGTCTCCTCGGATCTGTAATACATTGGGCTGAAACAGGCCCTCCATATCCAGGCACCCCCACAGCGTTGTCTTATCATGCCCAACAACGGTCAGCCCCCCCTCACTCGCTCCCTGTCGCCAGACACTCACCAGAGAGCCCTCCAGGTTGAAGGTCTGAGCGTTACTACACAGCAGCATCACATCCTTCTCCAGGTCATTCAGGCTGCGGTACTTATGGCTGCGGATCCTCTCCTGGAGAGGAACAGAGGAGAGGACATCAGAATAGTCATCAGACCAGTAGAGAACAACACAGGACTGAGAAGATCAGAACTCGACAGCTAGATGTGACTTGTCAGTCCCCTAACCTCCCATAAGGACTGTTTTACTGAATGTGATTCCCTAGCCGATTCCTGCGATGTCTAATATTAAAGAAGTCTCGAAGTATTGCTCGCCTGAGGTAGATCACCTTATGATAAGCTGTAGACCACACTATCCTCATTATTCGGAGCCGTCTATTTGCCACCACAGACAGATGCCGGCACTTAAGACCGCAATCAACCCTACTCTATAATGCCAGAAGAAAACTTAAAATCAGGTTTACCACATTTTTTCCAGCATGTCACATGTGCAACTAGAAAAAAAAAAATCTAGACCGCCTTTACTACACACACAGAGATTCATACAAAGCTCTCCCCCGCCCTCCATTTGGCAAATTCTACCATAATTCAATCCTCCCAATTCCTGCTTACAAGTGAAAACTAAAGCAGGAAGTACCAGTGACTCACGCTACAGGACTATTTCGCTAGCACAGAGTGGAATATGTTCCCGAGATTCATCCAATGGCATTGAGGAGTATACAACCTCATTCGTCGGCTTCATGAATAAGTGCATCGACGACGTCGTCCCCACAGTGACCAGAAGCCATGGATTACAGGCAACATCCGCATCGAGCTAAAGGCTAGAGCTGCCGCTTTCAAGGAGCGGGACACTAATCCGGACGCTTATAAGAAATCCTGCTATGCCCTCAGACGAACCATCAAACAAGCAAAGCGTCAATACAGGATTAAGATTGAATCCTACTACACCGGCTCTGAGGCTCGTCGGATGTGGCAGGGCTTGAAAACTATTATGGACTATAAAGGGAAATCTAGACGCGAGATGCCCAGTGACACGAGCCTACTAGACGAGCTAAATGCCTTTCATGTTTGCTTCGAGGCAAGCAATACTGAAGCATGCACGAGAGCACCAGCTGTTCTGGATGACTGTGTGATAACACTCTCGGTAGCTGATGTGAGTAAGACCTTTAAACAGGTCAACATTCACAAGCCACGGGGCCAGACGGATTACCAGGATCTGTCAAGTGTCTTCACTGACATTTTCAACATCTCCCTAACCGAGCCCGTAATACCTACGTTTCAAGCAGACCACCATAGTCCCTGTGCCCAAGGAAGCGAAGGTAACCTGCCTAAATGATTACCGCCCCGTAGCACTCACGTCGGTAGACATGAAGTGCTACCAAGCTGAACAAAGGGAACACCTATGTGAGAATGCTGTTCATTGACTACAGTTCAGTGTTCAACACCATAGAGCCCATGAAGCTCATCACTAAGCTAAGGACCCAGGGATTAAACACCTCCCTCTGCAACTGGATCCTGGACTTCCTGACGGGCCGCCTCCAGGTAGTAAGAGTAGGCAACAATACATCTGCCAGGCTGATCCTCAACACTGGGGCCCCTCCGGGGTGTGTACTTCATCCCCTCCTGTCCTCCCTGTTCACCTACGACTCCGACACCATCATTAAGTTTCCTGACGACAACAGTGGTTGGCCTGATCACCGACAACGATGAGACAGCCAACAGGGAGGTCAGAGAACTGGCAGTGTGGTGCCAGGACAACAACCTCCCCCTCAACGTGAGCAAGACAAAGGAGCTGATCGTGGACTACAGGAAAAGGCGGGCTGAACAGCCCCTCATTAACAACGACGGGGCTGTGGTGGAGCGAGTCGAGAGTTTCATGGTCCTTGGTGTCCACGTCATCAATGAACTATCATGGTCCAAACATACCAAGACAGTCGTGAAGAGACCACGACAAAACCTTGTCCCCCTCAGGAGACTGAAAAGGTTTGGCATGGGTCCCCAGATCCTCAAAAAGTAATACAGCTGCACCGTCGAGAGCATCCTGACGGGTTGTATCCCCGCCTGGTATGGCAACTGCTCGGCATCTGACTTTAAGGCGCTACAAAGGGTAGTACGTACGGCCCAGTACATCAGTGGACCAAGCTTCCTGCCATACAGGACCTATAATAGGTGGTGTCAGAGGAAAGCCCATACAATTGTCAGAGACAACAGTCACCCAAGTCATAGACTGTTTTCTCTGCTACCACATGGCAAGCGGTACCAGAGCGACAAGTTTAGGACAAAAAGGCTCCTTAACAGCTTCTACCCCAAGCCATAAGACTGCTAAACAATTCATCTAATGGCCACTGGACTATATACATCCATTTGTTTTGTACACTGCTGCTACTCACTGTTTATTATCTATGCATAGTCACTTCACCCGTACATACATGTATAAATTACCTCAACAACTAACATGTACCCCTGCATACTGACTCGGTACCCCCTGTATATAGCCTTGATTTGTCATATTTTATTCTTTTTTACTTTAGTTTAATTGGTAAATATTTTTTTAACTCTTCTTGAACTGCACTGTTGGTTAGTAAGGGCTTGTAAAGTAAGCATTTCACGGTTGTATTAGGCGCATGTGACAAAGTTTGATTTGATTTAGTCTTATAACCGATATTAAAGGGTTAGTGCCGTACCTTAATCTTCCTGAAGTCGACAGGCTTGCGGATGAGCTCGTAGTACTCAGGCAGCTCCTTGCGAGAGGGCAGCTGGATGAAGACTTCACTCAGCTGGCGCCCATTGCTGCTGTGAAATAGGAGAACAGGGAAACTCCGGGATTAGTCCACCTCAACATGCTCTGCTCTGACCATCACATGACAAATTATGTTGCGTTTGTTGTCATGTGCTGACCTTCACTGAGTTATCTAGAAGAAAAAGAAACGCACACCTATTTAGAGGAGGTGCTGGCTAGCGGAGTAGAAAACTTGAAAATCGAACGAGAGCCGCACACTCTAGGAGCTCAGATGCAAAAATGTAATTACCAACGTTTCGACAGCCAAGCTGTCTTCATCAGGGTATAATCAGGACCTTCACTGAGTTGTCATCCAGACAGGAGCTCACCAACTCACCCGTCCTTGTACTTGATGACAGTGTCCACCACCTTCTTCATCTTCTTGGTGAGGGATGGGGGGTTAGGGGACAGTTTTTCAGCCGGAGGGCGCCCGCGTTTCTTGGCCTTCTTGACCTCCTCGTCCTTGTCACGGCTGCGACCACCGCCACTGGAGCTGGGTGTGGCCGGGCCGGGCATGTCGTCGCGGTCTCGCTTGCGCTTCCGGGTCGTCTTCTTGTGACGCACCTCCTCCTCGAGGTCCTCCAGATTACCGTCCTCTATGGCCTGTTGGAGGGGGAACCACACATCAGCATTGCGGGTCACAGACCATAGATCTCAGTTATAGGATTTTCAATTATTAGCTAAAAGCTTTTTCAACTACAACAGCTGGATAGTCGACCTTGAGCCACTGCTTCTCTGTGAGTGAGTCGCTGTAGTCCACCTCCTTGCGCTGGCGAGAGCCGCGACCAAACATCTTCTCCTCCTCCTCCTCACAGGTGAGCCTCTCCACCTCGGCATCATCCTTTAGGATCCAGGTGGGCAGCTCGTCATCCTCCATCAGACGGGGCTTTCTCTTGGGGTTGCGGGCGTCCTCGCGGCGCCGGTCCAGGTCCATACGCTGGAGGGGAGAGGGGGAGGTACATTGTTAGAAAAGAGGAGGGAAAAACAGGTGAAGAATGGTATATTTCCATCTTAAGTCTATGCATGGATGTCATTTTATCAGACTTGAGGTTGTGTCAAAGCCTCCAACAGGGCAGTCTTCAGTCTAGAGGTTGACCGTGAAGCCTCCAGTTGCCTCAAGAAAGACTCAGACTACATTACTGTAAATCCTGAAGAACTATGGGACTGACCATGAACTGGTCAAACTCCTCCTCGCTCCTGGCAATCATCTGGTTGACGGTCTCATCATCAGGCACCTCATCCTCCTCCTGTAGACAATAGAAAGGGTGAACACAGGGCTGTTAGTGGTGCCTCAGTCTCTGAACTAGAATTCTTGAATGCTTATCAGTTTTGTTAGTATCATATAAAGTGCATTATAACATGTAGCACGTGATGTATTGGAGTAAATATCCTACAATAGGTGTGATGCATATGTCTACCAGGAAACCACTGCTCCTACTAACTGTATAGATAGAACAGACTTCCAGCTAGGACGGCTACTATGTTATTGAAAAAGAGCTTCATTAAATAAATAAAAAGTAAACATTTTAAGAAAACGCAGGAAGAGGAGAAGAGGGTAAACCAAACCTAAAAAAAGGAACAGCCCCTAAATCCAGAAGGTAGAGAGGAGGAGAGAAAAGTAAAGAAAGGTTAAATGGTAGGGAGGCGTGTGGGTGGTTGGGTAGTGTGGTGGACGGTCATGATCACACCCACCAACGCCCCCCCAGCGCGCCAGCCCCCCGGGGCCCCGACCTCGTCCTGTTCCTCATGCTCCAGGATGGCCTGCAGGAAGGCACGTCGCTCGTGACTCGACGACTTCTGGTCAAACATGCCGGCCTGGATGACCTTCTGGTCCACGTTCAGCTTGTACTTGGCCGCCGCCAGGATCTTCTCCTCTACACTTTGAACGGTGCAGAGACGTAACACACGCACCTCGTTCCGCTGCCCGATACGGTGGGCTCTGTCCTGGGCCTGCAGATCCTGTACAGGGGAGGGAGAGAGAAAGAGAGGGGTGAGTGATCAGAGTTAGGGGGAGGGCAGGACATGGGAGTTGGCTGTTACCTCACAAAATCACCTCAATAGCCACTAATCCTAGCTGTTTTCTAAATATATATCAATAACTCCAGTGAGATTCCTAGAGCATAATACTGCAGTAGAGGGTAATGAGCTGAACCTGATGTGGGTTCCAGTCGGAGTCAAAGATGACCACAGTGTCAGCAGACTGAAGGTTGAGGCCCAGCCCGCCGGCCCTGGTGCTGAGCAGGAACACAAAGTACTGAGAGGCGGGGTCATTGAAGGTCTTCAAAAGCATCCCACGATCCTCAGCCTTAGTGGTTCCTATGGAGACAAAGACCAATGGTGATAGTTACCAGTTTCCACAGGAAACAACAGCCGGAGGGATATGCAAATAACATGAGCTCAGCTTGTGATCGTACATCAGGCTAGCCCACACCACAATGTTGAGCTATTGTGTTCTAGTAAACTGCATACTGTAAGTACAAAACAAATCCTACACATAGTACTGTTTTTCTCATAGTACAAAATACTTCTGGAATTTGACTTGAATTAATTTTCCGAGCACAAGCCACCAGACTAAATAACTCTCCTATCCCGCCTCTCACCGTCCAGACGCAGGTACTTAAAGTTGCGCCAGCCAAAATAGTCCTCCATGATGGTCATGGTGGAAGTCATCTGACAGAAGAGCAGGACCTTGTGGTCGGTGACCATCAGCTTGGGCAGGATACGGTCTAGCAGCTCAAACTTCCCAGCGGCGCGGTACAGGTCAGGTCTGGAGGAGGCAGGGGACGAGAACAGAGGGGTGGATGAGGGAACGCGCCACACATAGTAAGATCAACCACAGCACCATGGAGCATCAACATGCAACGTCAGCAGATGCTTTGCTTACCCAGACACTACGCCTCCAGTGAATCCCAAATGCTCAGAGAAGGACTCCTGTGAACAGACGAGTCACAACTACTCGGTTAAAATGAGAAGCTTTAACCACAATCTTACACCTCAGTCAACATCTCTTCTCAATTCATGGAAGAGTTGAGGTGGGCCCTTGTACTGTACCTCGATCTGCTGGAACATGTAGGGATGGTTACAGATCTTCCTCAGCTGCATGATGGTGTTCATCAGGGTCTTGGTGCCTCCTTTACCCTGAAACACAACACTCCGCACTTAGTTATCCTGTAGTACCCATCTACACAGCCCAATATAACTGACCCCCAGTCCGTTGTTAGGGGGTGTATGGAGAGCAGTGAGGGGGTTCTCTACTCCTCCTTACCTTCTTGTCTTTCTCAGAGCCGTCGGTGAGCAGCACACCCTTAGCCTGCATGTGTCTGTACAGCACTCTCTGCAGGGCCGACATGTCACACTTGATCACATACTCCACCTGGGTAACACACACACACAGAGAACAGGTTAAACCATTGCATTGATTGGACTGATATGAGTTTAAAGTACTAAAAGAATCAATTCATTCATAATTCAAGTCATAAGGTGAATTCACCAATTTGTAAGTCGCTCTGGATAAGAGCGTCTGCCAAATGACTTAAATGTAAATGTAAAAATGTAAATTCATCTTTAGTGTCTATGGAGACTGAAAGCCAAGTGATTGACAGGAGTCAGACCTTCTCAGGCAGCTGGGACTCCACTTCCTTTTTCAGTCTGCGCAGCAGGAAGGGGCGGAGCACTTTGTGCAAACGACGGATAATCAGGATGGTCTCTTCCTCGTTCAGATCCACCTAGGGTTGAGAGAGAGGGGGGGGTAAGAGTCCAACCATGATGACCCCAATGTCTCCAAAACACCCCTCTCCACAGCCCTCTCCAGAGCCTTGACCAACTCACCTTCTCTCCGGTCATGGCGAAGGGGGCGTTGAACCACTGCTCAAAGGTAGTGCAGGACTTGAAGATGGTCGGCAGCAGGAAGTTGAGCAGGGCCCAGAGCTCCGGCAGCTTGTTCTGCAGCGGGGTGCCGGTCAGCAGCAGACGCCGCGGGGCCAGGTAGTGGGTGTTCAGAACCACAGTCAGCTTACAGTGGTGGTTTTTCATACGGTGGCCCTCGTCCACTATCATGTACTTCCATCGCAGCTGAGAGGGAAAGAGTACAGTGGCGTGAGAAGATGAAATGGAAGTTTCCATAGGTTCACCTGTCTGACTAGGGCCATTTCTAAGGCGGTGGCAGGGTGATTTGAAGAGGTGGGTCCCTACCTTAGCCAGCACTTGCTTGTCTTTGATGATGTACTCGTAGGTGGTGAGCAGTACGTTGAACTTGCCGCTGCGTAGGATGGGGAGGAACGCCCGGCGAGCTTGTGGGGAACCCTGGACAGAGACATAGTAGAACACACATCAACTTTACATCCACAGAACACTATAATCAAAGGATATTCACATGTACATGCGGACCACCTACTATGCAAGCGTTGAAAGGGGCTACTCACTTTGTAAGAGACTTTCACCACCGTTGGAGCCCACTTATCAAACTCATACACCCAGTTGGACAGAGTTCTGAAAACAAAGATGGGAGATAAAGTGTATGTTTATCAATTTCTCTGTCCACCTCAAGTCGCACTGACACAACACAAGGCACTGACGCAACACAAGGCACTGACACAACACAAAAATATCTATGACCGTGGAAAATACCCATAACAGCCCTTTCGGGCTTGTATCCGTATAATTACGGGTGAGAATCTCGATTGAAACAACAGAAATACTGCATCAGCTCCGGTCCATAAAGGAGCTGAGAACCAACTAGAGGAAAGGAGAGGGACTCACGAGAGGGGCACGATGATGAGGAAGGGGCCGTTGATACGCTTGTGCTCCATGAGGTAGGTGATGAGGCCGATGGTCTGGATGGTCTTGCCCAGACCCATCTCATCAGCCAGGATCCCATTCAGGTTGTTGTTGTACAGAGACACCAGCCACTCCAAGCCCTTGATCTTAGAGGAGAGAGGGACACAAACCACTCATTATACATGGTCATCAGGTACGCATGGCTTTGGTCATGTGTCATCTCTTCTTTTTTGAGACGTTACTTCTTGTAAGCATTGTGAAAGGTAATGAAACACTACAGCATGCATTGTGTATGGGAAATCATGTTACTGTGACGTGGGTAGACTGTGTACCTGGTAATGCTTGAGCTGCCCGTTGACCAGCAGCGTGGACTGTTTGTCCACCGTCTCAGTGACGGCGTGGGCCACAGCATAGTAAGACTGCAGGCCTCGGGCGAACGCCGCCTCGGCACTGTTATACTCGTCATCCACATCCTGCTTGGCTCCTTCGATGATGTAGCGAACGTCGACCTCGGACACGTCCTCTGTGTCGGGGTCGGGGATCTTCTTCTTCTCCTCGGTGGGAGCCTGGGAGGGCTGGGGCTCCACCTCTTCCTCCTGAGGGGTGCGGAGCAAGAGGATGGACTCAGATACAGACGCCATACAGCCTGGCTCAAACTGTCTCAGCCAAGGTCAAGTCAAAAGACGTTATCGAATCGGAATAAAATATGCTTTATGGAAACTAGAACACGGCTTGTCCCATGAACTGGTCAGGATTAAAATTCATCTGGAAAAGATCTCTGTTTCAGTAAAGATATTTACAGCACAATATGTTTTGATTTACATTAATATAAGCTTCATTGTACACAATGCAGAGAAAGGGTTACATTAGTTGGACTTGGCCATGACCTAGTTTCTGAAAGCCCAAGGAAAGAGTGGTACGCCTCTGAACAGACCCCACACCAAGGTCTCATCCACGGCGATCTGCTTACATTTATTTAAAGGCGTCCTGAGGTTTACGATATACATATATTAAAGGGGAAAGTGGGGGTTAAGGAGAGCATTGTGGTCTCCAAGGTACATACCTCCTCTTCCTCTGAGCCACTGTCCTCGCTGTCTGAACGAGGGGCCACTTCATACCTGCAGGAGAAAAGTTGAAATGATTAGTTGTGATGCCTGATGAAATTGTTTTGAGATGACAGTGTTTATGTACTTATGGCTAAGCAACCGTGTGAAGAGCATTTAGATTTGTACAATGTTCATCCTTTCCCAAGGAAAATGATATTCCATATTCCTCAGGCTCTCGTGTCACCATTATTCCCACAGTCTGGGTAAACAAGAGTTTACTGACCCAGGGTTCATCTCCAGCCAGGTGTCCAGCTGGCCAGCCCGGGGCGCCTCCAGCCCCGTCAGGATCTTCCCACTATCTACATGGATCACCTTCACAGGCAGGTCACTCATCTGACTGGTCTCATCCAGAGGCTGAGAGTGGAAGAGGGAGTGAGTGAGAAATTGACTGGAAACTGTGTGATATATTACCTGCCAATATGATCATTTCATGGTAAATTAAACAAGTATTCCTGTGGCCTTGTGAAAAACAGGGAGCCTGGAAACAATTCTACCTTCTAGTTTCTTATCAACACATCATGGGGCAAATGGCCTATTACCAGACATGAAAAGGGCCTATTACCAGACATGAAAAGGGCCTATTACCAGACATGAAAAGGGCCTATTAGTTAAAATGTTGAGTGATGGGGCTTACATTCATTCATTATATTGTTCTCACAAACTGATGGTAGAGAAGATGACTTTGTCAAAAAGCTTGGTGGGAAATTGTCTGGATTTTATCGGACCAAATCTTTCACTCGGGATCTGAAACTCACCTCTCCGTCGGGTCCCAGGGCAGGAGGCTGGCCCTCCCCACTCTCTGGCTTCTAGGGAACATGAACATCAGTTTCTCATATTGCAATGACAGGCTCAACAACGGAAACACAGGGGGCCGCATATCACAGTAAAACACAAGGTAACACAATACAACAAATGGAACTTCAGAAAGATGCACTTTCAACATTTGTCCTTGGCCTCATTCTTCACCTTCTTCTTCTTCTTTTTTTTCTTCTTCTTCTTATCCTTGAGGGCCTGATCAGCCTTGTGGGCTCTGACCAGATCGGTGAGGTTGGCCACGTACTCGTCTGTCTGCTGCAGCAGGTAGGCCAGGCGCTTGTCTTTCTTCTGGTCAATCAGCTTACGGTAGCCCTCCTCATCTTCCGCCTAGGGAAGGACACACATTGACTACGGGTGTTAGAGTAGATCTATGGCTATTTAATAGTGACTGTGTAAACGATCACGCAGCTGTATGATCACTCACCATCAGCCTCCTCATTCTCTCCTTCTCAATGCGCTCGTTCTCCTTCTTCTGCTCGCGCTCAGTGTTGGCGTGGTACGTGGCCACAGCTTTGGTGGCCTTCTGGAGCTTGGCTGTGATGGAGCGGTGGTACTCCTTGAAGTCTTTAGCATGCTGAAGGATGCTGTTAAGGTATTCCTGTACAAAAACCTCAGAATATTAGTGTCTATACAATACAACGCAAAGCACTGGAGGTCTAACAAGAATGTGAGGATCATCTGACATCCAGGTTGGGAACCTGGCGTCTCAGCCCCGACCCCTCTGTGTACCTGGCGTCTCAGCCCCGACCCCTCTGTGTACCTGGCGTCTCAGCCCCGACCCCTCTGTGTACCTGGCGTCTCAGCCCCGACCCCTCTGTGTACCTGGCGTCTCAGCCCCGGACCCCTCTGTGTACCTGGCGTCTCAGCCCCGACCCCTCTGTGTACCTGGCGTCTCAGCCCCGACCCCTCTGTGTACCTGGCGTCTCAGCCCCGACCCCCTCTGTGTACCTGGCGTCTCAGCCCCGACCCCTCTGTGTACCTGGCGTCTCAGCCCCGACCCCTCTGTGTACCTGGCGTCTCAGCCCCGACCCCTCTGTGTACCTGGCGTCTCAGCCCCGACCCCTCTGTGTACCTGCCGTTTCAGGCCCGACCCCTGTGTACCTGCCGTTTCAGTCCTGACCCCTGTGTACCTGGTGTTTCTGGCGTCGTTTGCGCTCCTGTTCAATCTTCTGTTGCTTCTCCAGTTTCTCTGTGATGCGGGCCTCACGGAGGGACTGCCGCTTGCTGCGCTTGTAGGCCTTAGCGTTGAGGGCCGTCTCCAGGGCCGTGTCACGACGCATACACACCACTACCTCCTGACGCAGCTGTCTCTGGAAATTTAGCAGCCTCAGGGCCTTTAGCTCGATGTTGGCTTTGGTGCGCAGGTCTCCGGCCAGAGACCCTGGTAGATGCTCCAGCTCCTGGATACGGTGGGTGATACGAGCCTGCAGCCTGTACTCTCTCTCCTGGAGGATCTCCACTGGGTCCAGGCCACGGGGCTTCTGGATGGGCGTGATGCGGTTCTGTTTCTGGTGCAGCACCATGGGTGGGGGCTGGGGGGGCTGCCCGGGGGACTGGGTCTGGGGGGGCATGACCGGGGAGGCAGCAGGGGGCACGGAGGGGGGAGCAGGGGAGGGTCTCCCAGTGGGCTGAGGGGGAATCAGCTTCTGGGGGGCACTGGATGGAGCAGCAGCATTCACCATGGGCCCTAGAACATATGGCATTGAAATAGTTATTAGTTCTGCCATCCCACAGAGTGCTTTGGTGCAATTATTATCTGTTCAACATGTGTGTATTACTTGTTTAATTTTTATTTAACTAGGCAAGTCATTTAAGAAGAAATTCTTATTTACAATGACGGCCTACCGTTGTGATAGGTCTGGTGAAACTATCAGCACAGGAAAGAGAAGAACATGGACTAAAAACTCTACAGACTAGTGCCCTCTCCACACAGGTGAATCACTGCCCAGGGGTCAAGCTGAGGCTCACCTTCGGGCCATTGTTTAGGGGGTCCATTGGTGGGCTGGCCCTGCATACCAGGGGGAACACCTGACGGTCCTGGAGGAGGCATGTTTGGGCCTACCATTCCTGCAAGATGACATTAGAAATGATCAGACACTGCCTGGGCATTCATGTCTACTGAAGTCTAGTTAACGTAGAAAATTGTGCCTGAACTGAGAACATGTGTTCAAGTTTCACCACCAGGGGTCCCCGTTCAGCATTCAAATTATTCATTTTATTTGTTTGAGAGAGAGAACATTTGTGTGTCATTCATAGGGTTGCAAAACTCATTGACAGCCTGTGTAGCATAACTTTGGACATTCCCCCCCTCACCATGAGGTCTGTTGTAGTTTGCTGGTGGCTGTCCAGGCCCCGCTCCAGGCCCAGAGGAAGGGGGCATGTTGGGCATCCCTGGCTGCTGCTGCATCCCTGGCATGGGCCTCTTGCCCTGCACGGCCATTTGCAGGTGGTCTGGCAGGGGCTGGCTGCGAGACAGCATCTTGTAGGCCATGATCTGGGCCCTAAGCTGGTGTAGCTGGTTTTGGTTGAAGGGGGTGGGTCCACCTGGCCCAACACCGCCTGGCCCAGAACCACCACTCGGCCCTGCAACCCCAACGCGGTTCTGCTGGCCCATGGCCTGGGGGTCACCTCCCTCCATGGGGACACCTTGGCCAGAAGGCATCATGGGGCCGGGGGGAGGGCCGTTGGCTGGCACAGGGCTGGGAGAGTGCTCAGAACCCCCCAGTGGAGAGGGGTAGCCTGGGGAGGAGAGACAACAGCACAGGTCAGAAAAGTCATCTTCCCTGGTAATGGTAGGGCATGACTGGCCCTTTAACTGAGAACAGCGGGAAACTGATTTGAATGACTAAAATAATGGCTAGATACATCGAAAATGGTGGCGAAATGGATGCTTACAGACCAGTAGAAATGTTAAACAAATCCAGACTGGTATTATGATTATGAGCTGGCCTGGCGATACAAACACTTTACAAATCAGTCTCTAACAGATATGCACACATTACAGCTGAGCCTTGCCCTCTGTCGCACCAGTCAATACAGGGTAGAAGAGTCAACAGAAAAACACCCTCTCCTGTGTTACAGTATTTCAACAGCCCCTCTGTCCCTCTTTCCTTGGTGACTGAGTAGTTTTGTAGCAGACAGCTGCCACCAGCATAGTCTGAAAGGGGAAGCCTCATGCCCCCCCCATCTGAGCGTCTGCTGCTCACGCTACCCAACAAAAGACAGAAGTGAAAGAGGAGAAACTAGCTGGTTGAGTTCACAGTACAAGTGCACATGCGTCTACACGAGTTAGCATTCTCTTCTCAGGTAATTGGCTTTAAAAACAATTGTGCTTAACTCTAAAATCATAAGCACCATATTTAGAGCATATGGAAAGCTAATAAGTTGACCTTTTGTGTAAAGCTTCTTCAATAACAGAGTCAATGTTTCCTCTATCCAATCTAATTAGTACCCCATGGTATGGTACCTTGGGAATGTTGGTCCATGGGGCTAGGAGGGGGTCCCATTCCAATGTGGCCTCCACCTGGTCTCATGCCCATGCTCTTCATCGGTCCATAGCGAGGGTCATCAGACATGCCCTTCTCATGCATGCCTTCCATAGGCTGGGAGAAGACAACACACATTAATACATTAACATAAGCATGTCCTACTTAGATAGCACATACATTTCTTATGTACAGTAAAGGAAGAATATCAAATCAAATTTTATTTGTCACATACACATGGTTAGCAGATGTTAATGCGAGTGTAGCGAAATGCTTGTGCTTCCAGTTCCGACAATGCAGTAATAACCAACAAGTAATCTAACTAACAATTCCAAAACTAATTTCTTATACACAGTGTAAGGGGATAAAGAATATGTACATAAAGATATGAATGAGTGTTGGTGCAGAGCAGCATAGGCAAGATACAGTAGATGGCATTGAGTACAGTATATACATATGAGATGAGTATGTAAACAAAGTGGCATAGTTAAAGTGGCTAGTGATACATGTATTACATAAGGATGCAGTAGATGATAGAGTACAGTATATACGTATACATATGAGATGAATAATGTAGGGTATGTAAACATTATATTAGGTAGCATTGTTTAAAGTGGCTAGTGATAGATTAATGCTAGCCTAGTATACATTTTTAAAAAGCCGTCCTAAAATGTTACCGCATACATTACATTTAAGGATATGCCCGTTTTCTGTCTTACTTTGTGCATCTGATGCATATTCTCCTGAGGATATACTGAGGGCCCCTGTTGTGGGTGGGAGTGCCCAGAGGCTGGGGGACCTGGGCTGGGTCCCATCATGCTATGAGCAGAGCCCGGGGAAGGGCTGGGGCCCATCATTGCTCCTGGAGAAGGCCCCGGTCCTGGGGAGGGGCCCGGCCGAGGCGTCCCTCCCATGGGGGGGTCTGGGGTGGACATCTCTCAGCTGAGTCTGAGAATGTGACAGCACCAAGCACCACTCTGCAGAGAGGACAAATTACAGATGATACTGACCAAATTGTAGTTGACAATCTTGCAATATTTGTTTGCGTTTGTTGGCTGAACCTGCACCAAATCTCCAGTGGTTTACCTTCATAGCTTGTTTTCCATTATCTTTTTTTGTGCAATTTAATTTCCATGACGGAACAAAAAACATGTTGTTTTCTCATGACTCTTGTCACTCTGCAGCAGACATATGGTATTATAATTTGATTTTAAGGCTCCTATAAATATCCTGCTTAATATAATATGTGTCATTATCACAAATCAACTGCATTATACTTAAATACTTCAACCAGTAAAATGGCTCTTTGGCTAGCTTTTGCCACAGCATTTATCAATGAGCGTTAGGATTCTAGCTAACAATTGATGCATCCCCCAAAAAATATTTTGCAAAGACGACAACCAAATATAATCTTAGCAACTTTCAAGCAAGAATCAAAACATAATTGTAAGTGTATGAGAACCCTAAAAAGTTACTTTGGTTCAAAAGTAAATCTTGGCTATGTTGAATGGGCGCAGATGGCAACAGATTTTTACTGCAGCCAAGAGTCACGCGCATCTTTGTGTAACGCTAGTATTTCATGTACTGTAAACGGTTCTATAGAATCATGAGAATCACAATAAATATTTTATCGCACCTAAGTATTGTGATATCATATCGTGAGGTCCCTGGCAATTCCAAGCCCTAGTGCGTACCAGATCTCTATGTAGCCATCATCCACAAATGGACTTTGTGTTCTCTGAGCTGTGGGTTCTCAGATGTGCCCAACTGACCCAAAATACACCAGTTGCTCTGAATAACAAGAACCAATTCTCAAAATAGCCTCTTTGTAGTCATTTGAGTATGTTTTGTGTTAATATGCACGGCTGGCACAAATATACACAAGTAGGATTAGAAAATAAGACACTAGACTGGTAGAACCTGAAAGCACAGCTCACACATCTCCTGAGTTAGCTTATTTGAAAGCCAGTTTCTGCTTCAGTCACAAGGTGGCCAATTATGTCAAGATATTAGCCCAAGCAATCTCAACTTAAGACAAAAGTAGGAGTGTAGGCAAAAACACATCAACCACACCGACTCTCGAAATGGGGCCACCCCAGGGGTGCGTGCTTAGTCCCCTCCTGCACTCCCGGTTCAGTCACGACTGCATGGCTGTGCACAACTCCATTAAAGAATGAACATGGTCCACACACACACCAACACAGTCCTGAAGAAGGCACGACAATGCCTCATTCCCCACAGGAGGCTGAAAAGATTTGGCAAGGTCCCTCAGATCCTCAATAAGCTATACTGCTGCACCATTGAGAGCATCTTGACAGGCTGCATCATCGCTTGGCATCCAAATGCAAGGCACTACATAGGGTAGTGCGTGAGGCACAGTACATCACTGGGGCCGACCTCCCTGAATTCCATGACCTCTTTACCAGACGGGGTCAGAGGAAAAACACTAGAAATTGTCAGACTCCAGTCGCCCATGTCATAGACTGTTCTTTCTGCTACTGCACGGGAAGCGGTACCAACGCTGGAACCAACAGGACCCTTAACAGTGTCTACCCCCAAGCCAAAAGACTGCTAAATAGTTAACCAAATAGCTACACAGACTTTCTGCATCGACCCCCTTAAGCACTAACCCTGACTCATCATATACACTGCTGCTACTACTTATTATCTATCCTGTTGCCTAGTCACTTTACCCCTACCTATATGTATAGCTATCTACCTCAATTCCCTCGTACCTCTGCACATCGACTCGGTATGGGTACCTCTGTGTATAGCCAAGTTATCGTTACTCATTGTGCATTTTGGCTATTCCTCATGTTATTTTTATATTTTCCCCTGCATTGCTGGCAAGTTAGTCTACACCTGTTCGTTGTGAAACATTTGATTTGTTGAATGAAACCAATGTTCTGTTGATCTTCAGTTTGCACAGGCCCACCTAAAGACCTCTAGATGATTACATAGAGTGCCTGCCTTTGATAATACAACCCATATCACAAATAAATTATAAAATTGTATACTTTTACTAATAATTGCACAGATAGTTGGAGAGAAATATGCTTTAATGACTAAATATTTTTTCCCAGCGTGTGGCGATTGACAGAATGAGGAGAGTTCTTGTTTGGAAACCTTACACTCAGACGAGGTGATTCAGATGATGCTGCCCAGCAGCAGCTGCATGCATAAAAAGAACCCCCATACACTCCCGACAGCATAAACAACATAAAAGGTAAACAGCAACCATGATGTGTGGTTAAAGTTGTCGACATCATGACATTCATGTTAGTGAGACGAGTAACATTATAGCTAGCTATTTAAACAATTGAGAGTGGAATCTATTGTCGTTCCTCCTCACTAGATATTGTTATGTTAAGTTATGTCCAAGGAGTGATGCATTCTCTTTGGTGAGACAGTAGTAGCTTGATACTGTAAACCCTGCTACCGGCGACTTGACTTAAGCTAACCAGCTTTAGTAAAACACGGATATTTAGCTAGCTAGTGAGCAATAGTTGCCGGTTGCAGTTGGTAATCGTAGAAATTGAATTACGGTAGCTAACTGGGCAAAGACTTCGTTCGTTAACTACTTGCTAAATATTTAGTTATAGACGCTAACTAACCAACGTAAAAAAAAAACAGTTAATGGATGCTAAGCTAATGTGGTGTAGTTAGCTAGCTTTCTAGCCAAGCTATGCTATGTATAGTAACTCAGTTCCGTTTACAACACAGGTCAGAAACCATTCAGTCATGTGATGTGCTAACAAACATTGTTTTCTAGCTACATAATGTGTATAAAATGAAAACTAAAAACAAAGAAACACTGCCAGACAGTTAGCTAACGTTAGCTGGTATAGGATCTACTAACCGAACATGCTGTCGTTACAAAATGTATGGTGAGAATTGGGTTATTTTTCTGACTTTGGAGATGCAGCAAGAGAGTAAAAGTTAAACAATCCTTTCAGTTGATTGATCCAACCTGCATCCCGTACCCCCGCTCTAGCTAGACAGATACATTTACCAAAAACACAATTCATTCATTTCACTCTGACGCCAGTCTGCACTGCAGACAAGACTAATAAATGTCGGTCTTGATGCTAACGTTCCTTCCAACCCAACGATAAGCAAAGGGTATTAGAAACTGAAATTACGTCTCAATAAACCAAATAAGGATAACATCGACGAAGTATTAAAAATACAACGGTTGAATCTGACTTACATTGAAATCACCCTTCGCCGATAGGTCCCTTCGATTTCCAACGCTAGCCAGAAACAAAGAGCGACCTAGCCTGTTAGCTTTTTTTTCTCTCACCACCCCCACTTCTTGTCTGATTGTATCGCCAAGGAACGGCCTTCACTACAGCAACCGTGATACAAGAGCGCCCCCCCCTACACGTTCATCCCCCATGAACGACTAGAAAATCAACGCATGCCCAGTCTAGGCCCCATTGCAGAGAAGAATGTGGGCGAAGTATGTCGACGTGGGGGATGGGTGTACAAGTTATTATAGAACAGCATTATTACACGTAGTAAAATAAGATAATGAGGGATCCTTGTTGATAGTAGTCATTGACAGTAACAATGAAATCAATTGAACTTCGTTTACATACATTTTTCTGCCTGAATAAAATGTGCAATGTCAAAAAAGCATTTGCCAATGTCAACACAAGCTTTTTTCTTTTTTTCCCTAGGCAAGTCAATTAAGAACAAATTCTTATTTACAATGACGGCCAAACCCGGACGACACCCTATGGGACCCCCAATCACAGCTGGATTCGAACTGTCGTGACGCCTCAAGCACTGAGATGTAGTGCCTTACTACACCGAACCCAAACCGGCTGCGCGCGTGCGCTATCGTGCATAAATGTATCCTGTCCCCCTACACCAAACGCGATCACGACACGCAGGTTAAAATATAAAAACAACCTCTGAACTAATTAGTGTTGGTTCAGAGTTTGTTTTGATATTTTAACCTGCGTGTCGTGCTCGCGTTTGGTGTAGGGGGACGAAATAAATTTATGCACGATGGCGCACGCGCGCAGCCGGTTTGGGTTCCGTGTTTGACCGCTGCGCCGCTCAGGCTCGCCACTTAGTAGGTGGCGTAGTATAGGCTTGGGCCTTCCGCAAATGACTTGTGTGGGAATGATACTATAAAGACACAGAAGAGCCTTGTCTAGAATAACTCCTGAGCTGCAAAATAGAAAGTAAACATGATTTAGGCTAGGCCTATTCCACGATCTAAATATGTGTGTTATTTAATGGACATATAATTGCATAATGTATATTTATAGCCATGTGGAGCTACTGTAGTGAGCATGTAACCTAATGAATCACACTTTTTCCAGTATTTGGGAGCGCAAACTTATATTAGGTATTATATTATCCATAACATATAACAGACAAAACAAAATATTGATTAAGTGTTGGCTATAACCTGTCTTGAGCGAAATAGTCTTGACTATTTGGGACTCATTGGCTATCCATAGCCTATTCTTAGTGCCAGATCTGTTTTTCCCTCAGCCACTGCATATGCTTCAACTGTTTTGTTTCAAATGTATTTAGAGGCTATATTTAGAGGCCTGTGAGCTAGGGTCTTTTTTAAGGGGAGGCCTATAATAAAAACAGTTATAAAACACAAATAGAATTCTACAATTATTCCACAATACACCAGTACCCAAAATGATAGCCTACATTGCAATGCTTCAAGTTGATGGCCCATTGTTTTATTTGGATAGGCCTAAATTAAACATTGAATAATTAAAATGATAGGCTACTTGAGAATTTAGATACCTTTGAATACACACATGGATTTCAATAAACAAACATAAGACTGTTCTATTCTCTTTGATTTAGTTCCTATTGGAACTCAGACCATAAACAGAATGGATGACATACTGACTGACTAAACTGAATGAGGAATTAAATGTTGAAATATGTTAGGATGATGAGTTGCATGCATTGTGCATGCTCTGTACTTTATTTGGCTAGTAGGCAAATAGGCCTACATTAGGGTATAATGACTATGGCTGCATGCCCCCAGAAGGGCATCTTCTGAGGCTGAGGGGTGCTTTTCCGAAGGCGCATAGTGCTGTGGTGCTGCATGGAGATCACAAGCTCTTCAACTGGGCAGCTGTCACACAATGGAGGGAATAGCCTACATGGAGTCTACTTAAGACCACTGCAACAGTTATTGTAACGTGTGGGAATAAGATCATGCTAGACTTGGCCTACGTTTAACCTCTCCCTTGTTCATTTTTAAGGCCATATGTCCATGACCCGATTCATATAAATCATGTCAAATTATTTGAAATTCATATTAACCCCTCCTACAGAATATGCTTTGGCAAGATTGAGTGATTAAATGTCAAAATATTCTATAAAAAATATTTTGAGTGGCAGTCTCCAGTGGTCATACATAATTCATAGATTCACCAAACATCTGTTTCATTATTTCTGGTATATACTACTGGTTATGATTGCAGACAGAGAATGGGATGGTGCAGTACTAATTAGTCATATTTTGATTAAGTGCATGCATAGGGATGTCCACATAACCCAGAGATATGCCCATACTGTAGAGATACACCTAGCTGACTGAAACTTCACTGTTGTAGGCATAATACAGCTAGTGCTATCTATACCTGCAAGGGCAAAGAAATCCATTACATTAGCTACCTAAATGTGAAGTAAACTCAACTTGGGAGTAATAGAGAATGGAGACTTTTTACTAGAAAACGTGCAGGATAACTTTCCGGTTTCCATTTGTTCTTATTTTCTACATTGTGTTATGGTTGTTCGTGTAGCACTCCACACAAGGCCGTTTGGTGTACGTTTTTTTTTGTTGGTGAGACGAAACTGACAAAACTCTGAAAGCTATTATTGTACGTCAGAATTGCAACACAAGATTTGTTCAAGCCTAAAATGTTAGTCCGTAACCATAACGTGGTGTTTGTATGTTCACAGATTCAATTTCACATTTACATTTTTGTTTCACACATGGCTTTTCTTACGATCCTAACAATTTACGTATGCATTTTCTTACGATCTTACCGATATGTACGTTCAACCTTTTGTCAGCTATCTGGCTCCATAGAAAAACTACGACATTTACCTGGATTTCACTCTGCAAGTAGCACTGCTGGTGATTTGAAAAGTCAGTCAATCAATCAATAATATAATACTCTTAGAAAAATTGTTTATATTTAATTTACAATCTGTAGAAAATATGACAATAGAAAGGTTCCAAACTTTTGTGAAACATCACATCAAAACTGAATGGTGTTCAGAGATGGATGGGAGGGGTTGAGAGGAGCTGAAGGGTGGTACCAAAAAATAACAAAAAACAAGATAACTAAAGTAAAATGTACTGTGCCCATAAAATGTACAGTATGTATAAGCTGGAAGTAGAAGCCTAAGTGTTGTTGCCCATTAGTTTAATCCGAAAAAGGGAAGGGGTGGCAGTGTTATAAGAAAATAAAACAGACATACATACATACATATATATATATATAAATAAATCTGTCAAAGTTTGGGGACACACCTAGTCATTCAAGGGTTTTTCTTTATTTGTACTATTCTATACATTGTAGAATAATAGTGAAGACATCAAAACTATGAAATAACACATGAAATCATGCAGTAACCAAAAATAAGTGTTAAGCAAATCAAAATATGTTATATTTTTCAAAGTTGCCACCCTTTGCCTTGATGACAGCTTTACACAATCTTGGCATTCTCCTTGGCATTCTCTCAACCAGCTTCATGAGTTAGTCACCTGGAATACTTTTCCAACAGTCTTGAAGGAGTTCCCACATATGCTGAACTCTTGTTGGCTGCTTTTCTTCACTCTGTGGTCCAACAAATCCCAAACCATCTCAATTAGTTTGAGGTCGGGTGATTGTGGAGGCCAGGTCATCTGATGCAGCACTCCATCACTCTCCTTCTTAGTCAAATAGGCCTTACACAGCCTGAAGGTGTGTTGATTCATTGTCCTGTTGAAAAACAAATGATAGTCCCACTAAGCGGAAACCAGATGGGATGGCATATCGCTGAAGAATGCTGTCGTAGCCATGCTAGTTAAGTGTGCCTTGAATTCTAAATAAATCACAGTGTCAACAGCAAAGCACCCCCACACCATCACACTTCCTCCCCCATGCTTCACGGTGGGAACCACACATGCAGAGATCATCTGTTCACCTACTCTGCGTCTCACAAAGACACGGCAGTTGGAGCCAAAAATGTCAAATTTGGACTCATCAGACCAAAGGACAGATGTCCAAGGTCTAATGTTCATTGCTTGTGTTTCTTGGCCCAAGCTGGTGTCCTTTTGTAGTGGTTTCTTTGCAGCAGTTTGACCATGAATGCCTGATTCACGCAGTCTCCTCTGAACAGTTGATGTTGAGATGTCTGTTACTTAAACTCTGTGAAGTATTTATTTGGGCTACAATCTGAGGTGCAGTTAATTGCCGATTTTTGAAGCTGGTAACTGTAATGAACTTATCTTCTGCAGCAGAGGTAACTCTGGGTCTTCCATTCCTGTGGGGGTCCTCATGAGAGCCAGTTTCATCATAGCGCTTGATGGTTTTTGCGACTGCACTTAAAGAAACGTTTAAAGTTCTTGACATTTTCCAGATTGACTGACCTTTGTGTCTTAAAGTTAATATGGTCTATTTTTTCTCTTTGTTTCTCTTTGCTTATTTGAGCTGTTCTTACCATAATATGGACTTGGTATTTTACTCAGGTATCTTCTGTATACCAGCCCGACCTTGTCACAACACAACTGATTGGCTCAAGCGCATTAAGGAAATAAATTCCACAAATTAACTTTATCAATGCACACCTGTTAATTGAAATGCATTTCAGGTGACTTCCTTATGAAGCTGGTTGAAAGAATGCCAAGAGTGTGAAAAGCTGTCATCAAGGCAACGGGTGGCTACTTTTGATGAACCTCAAATATAAAATATATTTTGATTTGTTTAACACTATTTTGGTTACGACATGATTCCATGTGTGTCATTTCATAGTTTTGAAGTCTATACTATTATTCTACAATGTAAAAAATAGTAAAAATAAAGAAACTCTGGAATGAGTAGGTGTGTCTAAACCTTTGACTGGTACTGTAAATAAACAGCCCAAAAATATATGTGGGATTGGAAATTATGCAGATATTTACACTGATAGAAGCCACAATCAATTTGCAACATTTGAGCTTATCTAACACCCCCTGCACATAAAAATAGTGTACACTACAAGTATGTGGACATGTATGGGGACACTGCTTTTTGAACATAATATTCTAAAATTCATGGACATTAATGTGGAGTTGGTCCCCCCTTTGCTGCTATAACAGCCTCTACTCTTCTGGGAAGGCTTTCCACTAGATGTTGGAACATTGCTGCGGGGACTTGCTTCCATTCAGCCATAAGAGCATTAGTTAGATCGGGCACTGATGTTGGGCGATTAGGCCTGGCTCGCAGTCTGCGTTCCAATTCATCCCAAAGGTGTTCGATGGGATTGAGGTCAGGGCTCTGTGCAGGCCAGTCAAGTTCTTCCACACCGATTTCGGTAAACCATTTCTGTATGGACCTCACTTTGTGCATTGGGCTATTGTCATGCTGAAACAGGAAAGGGCCTTCCCCAAACTGTTGCCACAAAGTTGGGAGCACAGAATCGTCTAGAATGTCATTGTACGCTGTAGCGTTAAGATTTCCCTTCACTGGAACTAAGGGGCCTAACCCGAACCATGAAAAACATCCCCAGACCATTATTCCTCCTCCACCAAACTTTACAGTTGGCACTATGCAGTCGGTCAGGAAGCTTTCCCCTGGCATCCGCCAAACCCAGATTCGTCCATCGGACTGCCAGATAGTGAAGCGTGATTCATCACTCCAGAGAACGCGTTTCCATTGCTCCAGAGTCCAATGGCGGCGAGCTTTACACCACTCCAGTCGACGCTTGGCATTGCGCATGGTGATCTTAGGCTTGTGTGCATCTGCTCGGCCATGGAAACCCATTTCATGAAGCTCCCGACGAACAGTTCTTGTGCTGACGTTGCTTCCAGAGGCAGTTTTAAACTCGGTAGTGAGTGTTGCAACGGAGGACAGACGATTTTTACTCGCTACGCTCCTCAGCACTCGAGCCTGCAGCCTGTACTCTCTTTCCTGGAAGATCTCCACTGGGTCCAGGCCACGGGGCTTCTGGATGGGCGTGATGCGGTTCTGTTTCTGGTGTAGCACCATGGGTGGGGGCTGCCCTGGGGACTGAGTCTGGGGGGGCATGACCGGGAAGGCAGCAGGGGGCACGGAGGAGGGAGCAGGGGAGGGTCTCCCAGTGGGCTGAGGGGGAATCAGCTTCTGGGGGGCACTGGATGGAGCAGCAGCATTCACCATGGGCCCTAGAACATATGGCATTGAAATAATTATTAGTTATACCATTGATTCTACAGTGTTTTGGTGCAATTATTATCTGTTTAATATGTGCGTATTCCTTGTTTAATTTTTATTTAACTAGACAAGTCAGTTTACAATGACGGCCTACCGTTGTGATAGGTCTAGTGAAACTATCAGCACAGGAAAGAGAAGAACATGGACTAAAAACCCTACAGACTAGTGCCCTCTCCACACAGGTGAATCACTGCCCGGGGGTCAAGCTGAGGCTCACCTTCGGGCCATTGTTTAGGGGGTCCATTGGTGGGCTGGCCCTGCATACCAGGGGGAACACCTGAGGGTCCTGAAGGAGGCATTTTTGGGCCTACCATTCCTGCAAGATGACATTAGAAATGACAGACACTGCCGGGGCATTCATGCCTACTGAAGTCTAGTTAACGTAGAAAATGGTGCCTGAACCAGTTTCACCACCAAGGGTTCGTGTTAAGCATTTAAATTATTTATTTTCTTTGTTTGAGATGAGCAGCATGTGCGAGTTTGACTGTAATTATGCGCATTTGTGTGTCATTCATAGGTTTGCAAAACTCATTGACAGGCTGTGTAGCATAAACTTGCATGTGCCCACCCCACTCACCATGAGGTCTGTTGTAGTTTGCTGGTGGCTGTCCAGGCCCCGCTCCAGGCCCAGAGGAAGGGGGCATGTTGGGCATCCCTGGCTGCTGCTGCATCCCTGGCATGGGCCTCTTGCCCTGCACGGCCATCTGCAGGTGGTCTGGCAGGGGCTGGCTGCAGTCCAGCATCTTGTAGGCCATGATCTGGGCACTGAGCTGGTGCAGCTGGTTTTGGTTGAAGGGGGTGGGTCCACCTGGCCCAACCCCACCTGGCACAGAACCACCATTCAGGACACCACCGAGGTTCTGCTGGCCCATGGCCTGGGGGTCACCTCCCTCCATGGGGACACCTGGGCCAGAGGGCATCATGGGGCCGGGGGGAGGGCCGTTGGCTGGCACGGGGCTGGGAGAGTGCTCAGAACCCCCCAGTGGAGAGGGGTAGCCTGGGGAGGAGAGACAACAGCACAGGTGAGAAAAGTCATCTTCCCTGGGAATGGTAGGGCATGACTGTCCCTTTAACTGAGAACAGTGGGAAACTGATTTGAATGACTAAAATAATGGCAAGATACATCGAAAATGGTGGTGAAATGGATGCTAACAGACCAGGAGGAATGTTAAACAAATCCAGACTGGTATTATGATTATGAGCTGGACTGGCGATACAAACACTTTACAAATCAGTCTCTAACAGACATGCACACATTACAGCTGAGCCTCGCGCTCTGCACATATTACCTGAGTTACCTCAACACCCCCGCACATTGACTCTGTACCGGTACCCACTGTACATAACCCTGCTATTGTTATTTACTGCTGCTCTTTATTATTTGTTCATCTTATCTCTTACTTTTTTAAAGGTATTTTCCTAAAACTGCATGGTTGGTTAAGGGCATGTAAGTAAGCATTTCACTGTAAGGTCTACACCTGTTGTATTCGGCACATGTGACAAATACAATCTGATTTGATTTGTCACCAGTCAATACAGGGTAGAAGAGTCAACAGAAAAACACCCTCTCCTGTGTTACAGTATTTCAACAGCCCCTCTGTCCCTTTCTCCTTGGTGACTGAGTAATTTTATAGCAGACAGCTGCCACCAGCATTGTCTGAAAGGGGAAGCCTCATGCCCCCCCCCCCCCATCTGAGCGTCTGCTGCTCACGCTACCCAACAAAAGACAGAAGTGAAAGAGGAGAAACTAGCTGGTTGAGTTCACAGTACAAGTGCACATGCGTCTACACGAGTTAGCATTCTCTTCTCAGGTAATTGGCTTTAAAAACAATTGTGCTTAACTCTAAAATCATAAGCACCATATTTAGAGCATATGGAAAGCTAATAAGTTGACCTTTTGTGTAAAGCTTCTTCAATAACAGAGTCAATGTTTCCTCTATCCAATCTAATTAGTACCCCATGGTATGGTACCTTGGGAATGTTGGTCCATGGGGCTAGGAGGGGGTCCCATTCCAATGTGGCCTCCTCCTGGTCTCATGCCCATGCTCTTCATCGGTCCATAGCGAGGGTCATCAGACATGCCCTTCTCATGCATGCCTTCCATAGGCTGGGAGAAGACAACACACATTAATACATTAACATAAGCATGTCCTACTTAGATAGCACATACATTTCTTATGTACAGTAAAGGAAGAATAGATTAATGCAAAAACAGTATCATAAAATGGTACCACAGACCATAGCAGACATTTGACATACATTACAGTTATGGATATGACCATATTCTGTCTTACTTTGTGCATCTGATGCATATTCTCCTGAGGATATACTGAGGGCCCCTGTTGTGGGTGGGAGTGCCCAGAGGCTGGGGGACCTGGGCTGGGTCCTATCATGGCTCCTGGAGAAGGCCCCGGTCCAGGAGAGGGGCCCGGCCGAGGTGTCCCTCCCATGGGGAGGTCCGGGGTGGACATTTCTCAGGTGAGTCCGAGAATGTGACAGCACCAGGATCCACTCTGTAGAGGACAAATTACAGATAAATACTGACCACCATTTACAACAAACCAACCCAGCAGTGGGGAGTACAATTTACTGTGTACTAGTGATGGGGGAATTGATACCGTTACAAATCGGGATATTGTTGAAGATATTGTCAAAACGATACAATATATCACATTAGTTGGCTGTATCTAGGGTTGCAAAGGGCTGGGGACTTTCGTTAAATGGGAAGTTAATTAAGGCCTGGAATTTGGGGAATTTTGCTTAAAACAGTGAACCTTTTATTTTTTTATGTTACCTTATTTAACTAGGCAAGTCTGTTAAGAACAAATTCTTATTTTCAATGACGGCCTAGGAACAGTGGGTTAACTGTCTGTTCAGGGACACATGGCAATTCTAGGTCTTGTGGCATATTTTGGTTAAACTATCCCCAATTAAATGGAATTGCAACCCTCTGCATGCACAGTGCATTATTCCATCACATCTACAGCTGATTCTCAAGATCTTGCACAATAATGAGATGCTATTCAGCCCACACGACTACACTGTCTGAGCCCAAAACTACATGCTTTCTGGTAAGTTTTGATTACAATATTGGGTGGGGTTAATATTTTTTTGGTTAACTAGTAAATAGTAGCCAACAGTAAAGTGTGTTTAAATCATTTCTAACTTGTTAACAATTTCTGCTAGTTAGTTTTTGCTACCATGTGGGATTTAGCTTGCTTGAGCCTGCTAACTGAGGAGTGCTAATTCACCTGTTTCCATACATGTTTCATTTTAAAACATTTATCTTACAAAAGGAGTTGTTTAATCTAATTGCTTAACTATTTATCTGTACATGGAATTGTATTTGGGGTTTTTTACTCATTTTTTTCTGATCTTTACAGGAAAATGTCACGGGCATTATCTGATGTGTGGAGACATTTCACTGCAGCTAACGTAGAAGGAAAAGCTGTGTACATTTGCAAATACTGTGCCAAATCATATGTGAAAAATGCAAAAAAGATATAGAATCATCTGGCCAAGTGCATAAAGTTACCTCAACGCTCACAACAAGCAACCTCTGACAAAAGTCCCTCTACTTCTATTTGAGGTGAAACTTATGAATCAGACACCTTATCGATAGCAACAGCTCATGGTCCTCCTGGAATCAGAAGTTTGACTCAATGGAGGAACATAGTCAGAGAAATGCTGATGAATGTTTTGCTCGAGCTGTGTATGCAACTGGTTCACCTCTGATGTTCAAAGGCAATGTGTATTGGAAAAGATTTCTGAATGTTCTTCGCCCAGCATACACCCCTCCAACCAGACATGCTTTATCTACTAATTTGCTGGATGCAGAGTTCAACAGAGTTCAAGTCAAGATCAAGCAAAGCAAAGCATAGAAAAAGCAGAGTGCATTGCAATCATCTCCTGATGGGTGGTTGAATGTTCGTGGCCAAGGAATAATTAACTACATCATCTCCACCCCTCAACCAGTATTCTACAAGAGCACAGACACAAAGGACAACAGACACACCAGTCTCGACATTGCAGATTAGCTGTCATCAATGACCTTGGACCACAGAAGGTATTTGCACTGGTGACAGACAATGCTGCGAACACGAAGGCTGCTTGGTCTAAAGTGGAGGAGTCCTAGCCTCACATCACACCCATTAGCTGTGCTGCTCATGCATTGAATTTGCTCCTCAAGGACATCATGGCACTGAAAACAATGGATAAACTCTACAAGAGAGCCAAGGAAATGGTTAGATATGTGAAGGGTCATCAAGTTAAAGCAGCAATCTATCTCACCAAGCAAAGTGAGAAGAAAATGAGCACCACATTGAAGCTGCCCAGCAACACCCGTTGGGGTGGTGTTGTCATCATGTTTGACAGTCTCCTGGAGGGGAAGGAGTCTCTCCAAGAAATGGCCATATCACAGTCTGCCGATATGGACAGCCCCATCAAGAGGATCCTCCTGGATTATGTATTTTGGGAGAGTGGTAAGCAGCCTGAAACTCCTGAAACATATAGCATGATTGAGGGTGACAATGCCATCCTGTCTGATGTTCACACTCTGCTTGCAGATGTAAGAGAATAAATCCATACTACCCTGCCAACTTCACTGTTGCTCCAAGCAGAGGAAACTGCAGTTCTGAAATACATCAAAAAGCATAAAAACTTCTACCTGAAGCCCATACACGCCGC